>NW_026801987.1:0-7000 GCF_963506605.1 Zootoca vivipara | reverse complement strand
GTCCTATGTGGTGCCTGCGTCACAGGTAACTGGTGGAAGGTGGAAAGTGCTTGGCTGTTTATCTCTACCTGCATAAACGTCTCAACCAGGCCTTGGGCATGACTTGGCAGTTCCTGGGTGCTTTTGCTGACTTTGAAGAGCTATTAGGGCTGACCTGTTTTTCCACTTTTTGGTTTTGCAAGGAAAATCCGGCTAAGGCAGGGGTGGTGGCCCTCCAGTTGTTTTTTGATTCCTACCTTCCCTCAGCCAAAGCCAGCGTGGCCAATCAGGGATGATGGGAGTCGGAGTCTAGAATCTGAAGGGCCAGAGTTGCCCCACTTCTGCATCAAGGCAACTTCCGTAACTCTATAGACAACCAAATGTTTATCGCTTCTCTAGTATGCAGTGAAGTGGACGTTGCCGTTCACTCACGTTTTATGCATTGGAGGCAGTATAGTTGTGGATGATGGCTTGTGCTTTGACTGTGAAAGCCAGAAATCAGTTGTGCTAGAATTCCGTGTGCCATTGGCACAGGGTATGTCCTGTTGAACTTATTGGTCTTACTTCTGAGTAGCAGGAGTGTTCTGTTAGGCACAATTCCCTGGGGTGTGAGAGATTATGTTGAGTAGCCAAACATGGTTCCATCCCAGATGTTGTGTACCACAGCTTCCATTGCCCTTTGGCCATTCTGGCTTAAGGCTGATGAAAATTTAGCCCCACAACATCTGGAAACCATGACGTTGGCAGGCCCCATGGAAATGGTCAGGAGTCATACGAGAGCCGAATTTAGAATAAGCCCCATTTGGTAGTGGGTTAGCCCTACCTCTTCCCTAACATGAGAGATCTC
Organism: Zootoca vivipara; assembly: GCF_963506605.1. Taxonomy (NCBI): domain Eukaryota; kingdom Metazoa; phylum Chordata; class Lepidosauria; order Squamata; family Lacertidae; genus Zootoca; species Zootoca vivipara. The sequence continues at coordinate 6,174 of NW_026801987.1, read as the reverse complement.
TGGTGATCTTGTGTGTGGTCCTGCTCTGGGTAAATATAACCATCTGGTTGGCTAATACAGTCAGCAGAAGGTGGCAAAAGTGTTTTGAATCTGTGTTTTCCAGTTTAATCATTTCACTTAAGTCGACTTCCTAAACTGTCCATCATCTTTGAACTGTGAAACTCTTGAATCTTGACTTGGGACAGCAAGCACACACTATGCAATATGGGGTTATCCTGTATTTATTTGTATAAATAGATATCCAAACCTTGATTCTTCTTTCTCTCTCTCTCTCTCTCTCTCTCTCTCTCTCTCTCTCTCTCTCTCTCTCTCTCTCTTTGTATATAGCTGTTATAGTATCAATATTATATTAGTCACAAGACTTTGAAAAGGAGTGAAATTCTTACTCCTGTATGACTTCAGAAAGAATGCTAGTGTGTGAAATGCAGTGACTGTCAGAGAACTTAAGTGCTTTCTTTTTTAAAAAAAAGTCTTTAAAAGTTTTCATTGAGGTATAGGAATTAAGATTTATTTTGTACAAGATGTGCTTTTTTAATTATAATCTTGGGATTTTGCTATAATTTGATTTTTATAGATTTTTGTACCATTATATTATTAAAAAAATGGGATTAATACCTGCTGAGGCTAACCACATATTTAAGCATTAAAATTTGATAACTTGAACCATGTATTATTTCCACTAGAGATCCGTGATAATGAAATGTAAGCAGTGCTAATTGTATTCCGCTGTTCACTTTCAGGAACAAAGAAGTGAATAGATCAGCTGGCCTGAGAGCCCTCCCATTCCAAGAGATCTATGGGTGGGTGTGTAAAAATCCCAACTATTGCCATTCCCTGTTGAATACATGGTATATTTGAATTTTTGCAACCCATGGGAATTTGGGGTGAGATTAGACAGCATCTGAGTGTTTTGGCTCTCGTTACAACCCCTGTGCTCTAACCTAGTTGATGGAAGGACCTCTTTTCTAGAGCCTGTGTGGGTCACCTTTAGCTCTCCAGGTGTTGCTGAACTACAGCTCCCATCAGCCTTAGCAAACACAGCCAAAGGCCTAGGACGATGTAACTTGTGGCCCAGCAGCATCTGGAGGGCCAACGGTTGCCTACACCGGATCTGCAGTGTTGCTGTGACCGGTGGGGCTACCCCTTCCCGTTTACTGCTCCTGTTCTTGTTTATGAAAGTGAAGGTTCCCAGAATTGCCAAGAAATAGTAGCTAGTTGGGATCTGTATGCCGTTTAATGGGCAACAGGGTTTGCATTCTCCTCATTGCATAAGGCCCGCATTGATCAACACTCAGCCAGCCAAAGTGGGCTTGTGTGGCTTATCACCTCCCACCTCCTTCACGTAGATGGCCTGGGTGCTATGCACCGTCGGCCCAATTTTATGTGTAGCTCCCATTATCACGGGAGGGAATTGTGTGAAGAATCCTTGCCCAGGTTTATGCATGAACTGGTTCCTCTCTCCTTACTGTTTTGGGAGTCTTAAGACAGGGTTGGGCGACACTTGTGGCTCTCCACATGCTGCTAGACCTCCACCAACATCCTTTCCCACTGAAACTGCTGGCTGAGATTGTTGGGAGACCAGCAGCCTTTGGAGTGCCACTGCTTCCCCACTCTTGGGTATGTATATCAGAAGAGGAAAGGTGGTCTGAACCTGGAAGGGAAAAAGAAAACCCCAGCTGCCATGTTATTACCTCCTCCTCTCTGGCAAGAGGATGCTAATCAACCCACCAAACATTGCTGAGCCACACGCATCTGCTCAGCAAACTCTTCTGAGCCCTACTGATATGAATCAAATCTGGGCAGCAACAATGGTAGAGTGATCCCTGGTCTCTTCTCAAAGACAGCTTAGTATATTTGATGGTGTGAGCAGCTGTCCCTAAGGTCTTGGAAGAGGAGCAAATGGGGATCTAGTTTTCATCACCTCTGGTGTCTCGAACTGTGCAGGCATCTTCAGAAATTTAACATGTTTGCATCATGGTGTCTGAGCCTTTGGGGAAGGAAAGGAAGCGGGGGGAAACTGCATAAGGGCTTCAAGGTTTGGTGGGTTTTTTTATTTTCATCTGTATGCTTTAAGGAGGTGTTCATTCTGCTAGATGTTAGCTGGCTTTGTAAACCATCTGTTAAAAATCAGATTCTACAGCTGCCTTACTAAGAATGGTATGAGGGGTAGAAACACCCTCCCTGCATTTCATTCTGTATTATTTACTGTAATAATATATACTTTATTTCAAAACAAATGGATGTAAATAGCAATTAAATGCAACTTTGAATGAATGTATGAATATTGATTATTTATTTATTGTGCACCCTCTTTAAGAATCTCAGTTTGCAGTTCCTGTTGCTACGAAGTTTGCAGATCAAGGGGCAGTTGATGGGCTCTTCAAACCAAATGTAGACTTAATTTGGAGTTTGGTTTTTTTTTTTAAAAGAAACTTCGCTATACAGTGAAATGACTGCTCAGTGACACAGAAGTCAGTCACAACTCTTCAATCAAAAGGAATAGTCATGACTTCCAAGTTAACAGACTTGTTTTTCAGAAAACATTTATTGATGTGCTGTCCAGCCAAGTGTTAATTTCTTAAGATAGATGGGCAACTTGTAGCCTGCTAGTGGCTGAGAATGATGACAATTGCATCTAGTGCCATGTTTCTACCTTGGCTTGTAGGCCTTTATGTTATAGACACAGTGACCATTTTGCACGCATCCAATTGATGTGTGACCACTGACACGCAGGTCCTTTTGGACCCGGATGAGGGCAGAACGGGGGGTGGAATGGGCTTCTGCATGCTCCGTGGATGCATGTGGGGGCCAGGAACAGAACCCCATGCAAAATGGTGACCGTCTGAGAATTTAGGTGTTTTTTTTAAAAAAAAAAAATACTGGTTACTTTTATAAGCAGTTTCACTGATGATATGTTGGAAAACGTATACGTGCAGAAGAGGTAGTAAGAGAAATCCCAGACCAATGGATTAAAACTGCTTTTATTCTCACCAATTTTTAGGTAATACCACAGGTTGTTGTCTTAAGTATCACTAAAATAGATCTCTTCCGCTTTGTAATAAAATGTAGTTGTTTGACAAAATATAAGATTTTGCTTTTTAAAAATCCAGGCTTACAAAAGTAGAAAAATTATGTGTGCATAATTGAAGCAAAAAATTCATTCGTGACTTTCTTGCATGAATATAAGTAGCTACTGCTGGAATGGCAGGAGGGATAAGGAACCAGCAGCTTCTACAGGAGCCAAGTGGCATAAAGTGGTAGCTCATATAGAATCTCAACATTTGTGCAAACTGGATTTTTAGCATATCACGTGCAATACTGATCCTATTCGTGCTTTGGTAACAGGCTGGTTTAGACATCTGCATGGAACTGAATTTGAGGCTATTGCCAAAAGTTTTGAGGACTTCTCAACCAACGTTATTCAGCTTTGGTTCCCGTGATGAAATTGGACTACAACTCTCAGCAGCCCCTGCCAGTAATGGTCAGGGACGATGGGCGTTCTAGTGCAAAGGCACCAGGGGAACCAAGGTTGGAGAACAGAGCTCTGGCATATTTTACACACAACCAGCAACTGAAGGGTGACTTCAGCATGAAAAAGAGGCTTTCAAGCAAAAGCAAGTTGCTTTATGTCTGAATGGACTCGAAGTCCTGCAGCAGTTGAGAGATGGACGTATGTAGACTTAACCCCCTGAGTACCTTTTTCTTCTAACGCCTCCTTTCCACCCAACCCCCTTAAACGGTAAAGACCAGCATTCAAACTGTAGTTCTTGTGTCCGACAGGGTTTTTAATAGACCTGTAGTTGTGCGGAAGTTGCCCCATCTTTCCACTTGTTGATGTGGTCCGAGATAATGGTTCTGCACAGGGGGCACGTTCTCTCTCTGTTGAACCACAGAGCAATGCATTCTTCACAAAATATGTGCTGAAACGAGAAAGGTTGCTTTGAGTACGATGGGGTGCAAAGGAGCTCAGCAGCTCAACAGCATTCAGCATACTTCTAAATCCCTTAAGTGGTGTAGGGCTTGGCTGAAGGGCAGCATTCCCTCTCTTGTGCTTTTAGTCTGTATTTTTATCTTTTGAAACCGCTCTGAGATCTTCAGATGAAGGGCGGTATACAAGTTTAATAAATAATAATGAGGCCAGAGGCAAAAGTGGGTCGGAGCAATGAATGTAAATTATACCTTTGTGTGTGCGCGCGCACCCACACCCACACACCTCTCCACCCTTGATCCAGGCAAGCAAGCGGCATTATCAGAGTTTAAGGATGCATCCCAGCCAGGCAAAAACACTCAAGCGCCAAGCAGGGGCTGGTGAGGGGTGTCCCAAGGGCCAAACAGGTGTGGAGGGTTCCATTTGGCCTCCAGGCCTGAAACTCCCCATCCCTGGTGGAGGGCAATGAGTTGCAGAGCAGTGAAGGTGAGTGTTATGTTGTCTAGCAAATAACCGTGTCCACCATTGCTGATCTGTGCGCTGAGGAACTCTGGGTAACCTTCTAAGGAATTGTTTGGTTGTTCAGAACAACGTCGGGGCAGCGGGAGGAGAATAACACTGGTGAGTTACCTGGCAGATGAGAAGAACAGGCTTCTGAAATTCAGCTTGGCAGATGGAGCAAATGTCTTCCACTTCCGCACACTGCCTCTTGCTGGCTGCGACGCCGAAGTTCTGCAAAGAGAGAGAAGGTGCAGAACAGGCTCAAATACTTGGTTTCAACCGGACACTTAGCCTTTTGGAAAGGAAGGGAGTGGCAGAAGATACACTGGTCAACCCCCCATGATAGAGTAGTAGTGTTATCCATATATTGCAGACATGGTGTCTGGTGTATTTATGACACCGGTGTGGACTTTCTAGTATATGAAAGTACATTAGCCTTCACCCTAGCGTTCTCCAAATGTCCAACTACAACTCCTGCCATCCCTCACCATTGGCCATGCTAGCTGTGACTGATGGGAGCTGTAGTCCAACAACAACAGTATGGCCAGACCTTTGCCTCCCCTGTTTTGTTTTTTAAATTGTAGCTCCAAATTTGAATGTCACAGGGAACTGTGGTTTGTTTAAACAGAAAAGAAAAATGTTCTTAAGAGGGTACAAATACTCACTGGTCGTGCATAAAATATCCGCAAGACTCGTCTGAAATTTTTCAAATGTCCAAAGAAGCTCAAAAGCTGAAAAGTTAAGATAACATGAGAGGAAATAGATGTAAAGTAGCTTTAAAAACAACAACACTAAAGGGGTCTTAAGTGTCATGTAACAACAATTAAAAGTTGTGGGCTTTCTCCTATAAGCCTAGAGCAGATAGAATAAAGCTAAAGTCAAAATGAGAGACGCTCACAAAAAAGATTAAAAGTTAAAACAGAGGCTGAGAAAATAAATCCCAAAAGACTGTGCTGCTATCCTAACCATGCTTACTCAGAAGTAAGCCTAACTGAATTCAGTGAGGCTTCCTCTCAGCCAAGTGAGGTTAGAACTGCAAGCTAACACAATCAAGACTTGGTTTTATTTCAAAAGATTTTGTCACAGTGGCCGGAGTAGGCTACTTCAGAGTAACTACGCTACGCAGCTCTGCATTTTATTCTTTTATTGGTGCTGCGTATTTACAGTGCTAAAGTCATTGCTATTTACAAGGAGTGATGTGGTCAGTCGGTATCAGAACCTCCGAATGACTTTTGGCGCGTCTTTCCCCAGCACAAAAGCCTCGGAAGCCCCATTCTCTTGCCCCTCCTCTTTCTGCGTAATTCTGGCGTTGGGGGGATGGGTCTCCCCCCCTTACTTGCCCCTTCCTGTCCCACCTGGGACCCTGGCTCCGCTACCTTGCCTGAGCCTCGGACCCGACTTCCTGCTTCCCCACTGGAATCAGAGCTCCCTCTGCTTTCCCCTGTGGTCAGTGCTGGGCTTGAACTCAGGAGGGGAGGGACTTCGCGATATCCCCTGTCCCTCACATCCACCCCCCTTCCAAGCTCCCCTTCTCCCCTCCCCAGGTCCCCCCCAGGTGTCGGTGACGACTGGAAGCCTAGGAACTCAGTGCTTTCCGAGCCCGTTGGTGTGAACACCTCCGCCCAGTCCTGCGAGGCCCCCCCTTCCGCCTGGGAGGACTGGAATCCCAAAAAGTCCGTGGCGTCTGAGCTGGTGGGGGTAAAAATGTGCTGCCAATCTGCTTCTGCCTCTGACTGGGTGGATCT
>NW_026801986.1:0-122000 GCF_963506605.1 Zootoca vivipara | reverse complement strand
AAGCCATGGAACGCTTATTTGCCTTCTAACTATGCATTCTGACACTCCAACAATGTTTTCTGCTTCAATTTGGCTCATTTTAAAAAGATGCTTAATTCTGGAGTGAATATGCAGTTCTACTCAAGAGGGAGCAACTAAGTGAAATAAAGCCATGGAACGCTTATTTGCCTTCTATCTATGCATTCTGACACTCCAACAATGTGTTTTGCTTCAATTTGACTCATTTGACAAAGGTGCGTATTCCTGGAGTGAATATGCAGTTCTACTCAAGAGTAAGCAACTAAGCGAAATAAAGCCATGGAACGCTTATTTGCCTTCTATCTATGCATTCTGACACTCCAACAATGTGTTTTGCTTCAATTTGACTCATTTGACAAATGTGCTTATTCCTGGAGTGAATATGCAGTTCTACTCAAGAGTAAGCAACTAAGCGAAATAAAGCCATGGAACGCTTATTTGCCTTCTATCTATGCATTCTGACACTCCAACAATGTGTTTTGCTTCAATTTGACTCATTTGACAAAGGTGCTTATTCCTGGAGTGAATATGCAGTTCTACTCAAGAGTAAGCAACTAAGCGAAATAAAGCCATGGAACGCTTATTTGCCTTCTATCTATGCATTCTGACACTCCAACAATGTGTTTTGCTTCAATTTGACTCATTTGACAAAGGTGCGTATTCCTGGAGTGAATATGCAGTTCTACTCAAGAGTAAGCAACTAAGCGAAATAAAGCCATGGAACGCTTATTTGCCTTCTATCTATGCATTCTGACACTCCAACAATGTGTTTTGCTTCAATTTGACTCATTTGACAAAGGTGCGTATTCCTGGAGTGAATATGCAGTTCTACTCAAGAGTAAGCAACTAAGCGAAATAAAGCCATGGAACGCTTATTTGCCTTCTATCTATGCATTCTGACACTCCAACAATGTGTTTTGCTTCAATTTGACTCATTTGACAAATGTGCTTATTCCTGGAGTGAATATGCAGTTCTACTCAAGAGTAAGCAACTAAGCGAAATAAAGCCATGGAACGCTTATTTGCCTTCTATCTATGCATTCTGACACTCCAACAATGTGTTTTGCTTCAATTTGACTCATTTGACAAAGGTGCGTATTCCTGGAGTGAATATGCAGTTCTACTCAAGAGTAAGCAACTAAGCGAAATAAAGCCATGGAACGCTTATTTGCCTTCTATCTATGCATTCTGACACTCCAACAATGTGTTTTGCTTCAATTTGGGTCATTTCACAAAGGTGCTCATTTCTTGAGTGAATATGCAGTTCTACTCAAGAGTAAGCAACTAAGCGAAATAAAGCCATGGAACGCTTATTTGCCTTCTATCTATGCATTCTGACACTCCAACAATGTGTTTTGCTTCAATTTGACTCATTTGACAAATGTGCTCATTTCTTGAGTGAATATGCAGTTCTACTCAAGAGTAAGCAACTAAGCGAAATAAAGCCATGGAACGCTTATTTGCCTTCTATCTATGCATTCTGACACTCCAACAATGTTTTCTGCTTCAATTTGGCTCATTTTAAAAAGATGCTTATTTCTGGAGTGAATATGCAGTTCTACTCAAGAGTAAGCAACTAAGCGAAATAAAGCCATGGAACGCTTATTTGCCTTCTAACTATGCATTCTGACACTCCAACAATGTTTTCTGCTTCAATTTGGCTCATTTTAAAAAGATGCTTATTTCTGGAGTGAATATGCAGTTCTACTCAAGAGTAAGCAACTAAGCGAAATAAAGCCATGGAACGCTTATTTGCCTTCTATCTATGCATTCTGACACTCCAACAATGTGTTTTGCTTCAATTTGACTCATTTGACAAAGGTGCGTATTCCTGGAGTGAATATGCAGTTCTACTCAAGAGTAAGCAACTAAGCTAAATAAAGCCATGGAACGCTTATTTGCCTTCTATCTATGCATTCTGACACTCCAACAATGTTTTCTGCTTCAATTTGGCTCATTTTAAAAAGATGCTTATTTCTGGAGTGAATATGCAGTTCTACTCAAGAGTAAGCAACTAAGCGAAATAAAGCCATGGAACGCTTATTTGCCTTCTAACTATGCATTCTGACACTCCAACAATGTTTTCTGCTTCAATTTGGCTCATTTTAAAAAGATGCTTATTTCTGGAGTGAATATGCAGTTCTACTCAAGAGTAAGCAACTAAGCGAAATAAAGCCATGGAACGCTTATTTGCCTTCTATCTATGCATTCTGACACTCCAACAATGTGTTTTGCTTCAATTTGACTCATTTGACAAAGGTGCGTATTCCTGGAGTGAATATGCAGTTCTACTCAAGAGTAAGCAACTAAGCGAAATAAAGCCATGGAACGCTTATTTGCCTTCTATCTATGCATTCTGACACTCCAACAATGTGTTTTGCTTCAATTTGACTCATTTGACAAATGTGCTTATTCCTGGAGTGAATATGCAGTTCTACTCAAGAGTAAGCAACTAAGCGAAATAAAGCCATGGAACGCTTATTTGCCTTCTATCTATGCATTCTGACACTCCAACAATGTGTTTTGCTTCAATTTGACTCATTTGACAAAGGTGCTTATTCCTGGAGTGAATATGCAGTTCTACTCAAGAGTAAGCAACTAAGCGAAATAAAGCCATGGAACGCTTATTTGCCTTCTATCTATGCATTCTGACACTCCAACAATGTGTTTTGCTTCAATTTGACTCATTTGACAAAGGTGCGTATTCCTGGAGTGAATATGCAGTTCTACTCAAGAGTAAGCAACTAAGCGAAATAAAGCCATGGAACGCTTATTTGCCTTCTATCTATGCATTCTGACACTCCAACAATGTGTTTTGCTTCAATTTGACTCATTTGACAAAGGTGCGTATTCCTGGAGTGAATATGCAGTTCTACTCAAGAGTAAGCAACTAAGCGAAATAAAGCCATGGAACGCTTATTTGCCTTCTATCTATGCATTCTGACACTCCAACAATGTGTTTTGCTTCAATTTGACTCATTTGACAAATGTGCTTATTCCTGGAGTGAATATGCAGTTCTACTCAAGAGTAAGCAACTAAGCGAAATAAAGCCATGGAACGCTTATTTGCCTTCTATCTATGCATTCTGACACTCCAACAATGTGTTTTGCTTCAATTTGACTCATTTGACAAAGGTGCGTATTCCTGGAGTGAATATGCAGTTCTACTCAAGAGTAAGCAACTAAGCGAAATAAAGCCATGGAACGCTTATTTGCCTTCTATCAATGCATTCTGACACTCCAACAATGTTTTCTGCTTCAATTTGGCTCATTTTAAAAAGATGCTTATTTCTGGAGTGAATATGCAGTTCTACTCAAGAGGAAGCAACTAAGTGAAATAAAGCCATGGAACGCTTATTTGCCTTCTATCTATGCATTCTGACACTCCAACAATGTGTTTTGCTTCAATTTGACTCATTTGACAAATGTGCTCATTTCTTGAGTGAATATGCAGTTCTACTCAAGAGTAAGCAACTAAGCGAAATAAAGCCATGGAACGCTTATTTGCCTTCTATCTATGCATTCTGACACTCCAACAATGTTTTCTGCTTCAATTTGGCTCATTTTAAAAAGATGCTTATTTCTGGAGTGAATATGCAGTTCTACTCAAGAGTAAGCAACTAAGCGAAATAAAGCCATGGAACGCTTATTTGCCTTCTATCTATGCATTCTGACACTCCAACAATGTGTTTTGCTTCAATTTGACTCATTTGACAAAGGTGCGTATTCCTGGAGTGAATATGCAGTTCTACTCAAGAGTAAGCAACTAAGCGAAATAAAGCCATGGAACGCTTATTTGCCTTCTATCTATGCATTCTGACACTCCAACAATGTTTTCTGCTTCAATTTGGCTCATTTTAAAAAGATGCTTATTTCTGGAGTGAATATGCAGTTCTACTCAAGAGTAAGCAACTAAGCGAAATAAAGCCATGGAACGCTTATTTGCCTTCTAACTATGCATTCTGACACTCCAACAATGTTTTCTGCTTCAATTTGGCTCATTTTAAAAAGATGCTTATTTCTGGAGTGAATATGCAGTTCTACTCAAGAGTAAGCAACTAAGCGAAATAAAGCCATGGAACGCTTATTTGCCTTCTATCTATGCATTCTGACACTCCAACAATGTGTTTTGCTTCAATTTGACTCATTTGACAAAGGTGCGTATTCCTGGAGTGAATATGCAGTTCTACTCAAGAGTAAGCAACTAAGCGAAATAAAGCCATGGAACGCTTATTTGCCTTCTATCTATGCATTCTGACACTCCAACAATGTGTTTTGCTTCAATTTGACTGATTTGACAAAGGTGCGTATTCCTGGAGTGAATATGCAGTTCTACTCAAGAGTAAGCAACTAAGCGAAATAAAGCCATGGAACGCTTATTTGCCTTCTATCTATGCATTCTGACACTCCAACAATGTGTTTTGCTTCAATTTGACTCATTTGACAAATGTGCTCATTTCTTGAGTGAATATGCAGTTCTACTCAAGAGTAAGCAACTAAGCAAAATAAAGCCATGGAACGCTTATTTGCCTTCTATCTATGCATTCTGACACTCCAACAATGTGTTTTGCTTCAATTTGACTCATTTGACAAAGGTACTTATTCCTGGAGTGAATATGCAGTTCTACTCAAGAGTAAGCAACTAAGCGAAATAAAGCCATGGAACGCTTATTCGCCTTCTATCTATGCATTCTGACACTCCAACAATGTGTTTTGCTTCAATTTGACTCATTTGACAAAGGTGCTTATTCCTGGAGTGAATATGCAGTTCTACTCAAGAGTAAGCAACTAAGCGAAATAAAGCCATGGAACGCTTATTTGCCTTCTATCAATGCATTCTGACACTCCAACAATGTGTTTTGCTTCAATTTGACTCATTTGACAAAGGTGCGTATTCCTGGAGTGAATATGCAGTTCTACTCAAGAGTAAGCAACTAAGCGAAATAAAGCCATGGAACGCTTATTTGCCTTCTATCTATGCATTCTGACACTCCAACAATGTGTTTTGCTTCAATTTGACTCATTTGACAAAGGTGCGTATTCCTGGAGTGAATATGCAGTTCTACTCAAGAGTAAGCAACTAAGCGAAATAAAGCCATGGAACGCTTATTTGCCTTCTATCTATGCATTCTGACACTCCAACAATGTGTTTTGCTTCAATTTGACTCATTTGACAAAGGTGCGTATTCCTGGAGTGAATATGCAGTTCTACTCAAGAGTAAGCAACTAAGCGAAATAAAGCCATGGAACGCTTATTTGCCTTCTATCTATGCATTCTGACACTCCAACAATGTGTTTTGCTTCAATTTGGGTCATTTCACAAAGGTGCTCATTTCTTGAGTGAATATGCAGTTCTACTCAAGAGTAAGCAACTAAGCAAAATAAAGCCATGGAACGCTTATTTGCCTTCTATGCATTCTGACACTCCAACAATGTGTTTTGCTTCAATTTGACTCATTTGACAAAGGTGCGTATTCCTGGAGTGAATATGCAGTTCTACTCAAGAGTAAGCAACTAAGCGAAATAAAGCCATGGAACGCTTATTTGCCTTCTATCTATGCATTCTGACACTCCAACAATGTTTTCTGCTTCAATTTGGCTCATTTTAAAAAGATGCTTATTTCTGGAGTGAATATGCAGTTCTACTCAAGAGTAAGCAACTAAGCGAAATAAAGCCATGGAACGCTTATTTGCCTTCTAACTATGCATTCTGACACTCCAACAATGTTTTCTGCTTCAATTTGGCTCATTTTAAAAAGATGCTTATTTCTGGAGTGAATATGCAGTTCTACTCAAGAGTAAGCAACTAAGCGAAATAAAGCCATGGAACGCTTATTTGCCTTCTATCTATGCATTCTGACACTCCAACAATGTGTTTTGCTTCAATTTGACTCATTTGACAAAGGTGCGTATTCCTGGAGTGAATATGCAGTTCTACTCAAGAGTAAGCAACTAAGCGAAATAAAGCCATGGAACGCTTATTTGCCTTCTATCTATGCATTCTGACACTCCAACAATGTGTTTTGCTTCAATTTGGGTCATTTCACAAAGGTGCTCATTTCTTGAGTGAATATGCAGTTCTACTAAAGAGTAAGCAACTAAGCGAAATAAAGCCATGGAACGCTTATTTGCCTTCTATCTATGCATTCTGACACTCCAACAATGTTTTCTGCTTCAATTTGGCTCATTTTAAAAAGATGCTTATTTCTGGAGTGAATATGCAGTTCTACTCAAGAGTAAGCAACTAAGCGAAATAAAGCCATGGAACGCTTATTTGCCTTCTATCTATGCATTCTGACACTCCAACAATGTGTTTTGCTTCAATTTGACTCATTTGACAAAGGTGCGTATTCCTGGAGTGAATATGCAGTTCTACTCAAGAGTAAGCAACTAAGCGAAATAAAGCCATGGAACGCTTATTTGCCTTCTATCTATGCATTCTGACACTCCAACAATGTGTTTTGCTTCAATTTGGGTCATTTCACAAAGGTGCTCATTTCTTGAGTGAATATGCAGTTCTACTAAAGAGTAAGCAACTAAGCGAAATAAAGCCATGGAACGCTTATTTGCCTTCTATCTATGCATTCTGACACTCCAACAATGTTTTCTGCTTCAATTTGGCTCTTTAAAAAGATGCTTATTTCTGAATATGCAGTTCTACTCAAGAGTAAGCAACTAAGCGAAATAAAGCCATGGAACGCTTATTTGCCTTCTATCTATGCATTCTGACACTCCAACAATGTGTTTTGCTTCAATTTGACTCATTTGACAAAGGTGCGTATTCCTGGAGTGAATATGCAGTTCTACTCAAGAGTAAGCAACTAAGCGAAATAAAGCCATGGAACGCTTATTTGCCTTCTATCTATGCATTCTGACACTCCAACAATGTGTTTTGCTTCAATTTGACTCATTTGACAAAGGTGCTTATTCCTGGAGTGAATATGCAGTTCTACTCAAGAGTAAGCAACTAAGCGAAATAAAGCCATGGAACGCTTATTTGCCTTCTATCTATGCATTCTGACACTCCAACAATGTGTTTTGCTTCAATTTGACTCATTTGACAAATGTGCTCATTTCTTGAGTGAATATGCAGTTCTACTCAAGAGTAAGCAACTAAGCGAAATAAAGCCATGGAACGCTTATTTGCCTTCTATCAATGCATTCTGACACTCCAACAATGTTTTCTGCTTCAATTTGGCTCATTTTAAAAAGATGCTTATTTCTGGAGTGAATATGCAGTTCTATTCAAGAGTAAGCAACTAAGCGAAATAAAGCCATGGAACGCTGATTTGCCTTCTAACTATGCATTCTGACACTCCAACAATGTTTTCTGCTTCAATTTGGCTCATTTTAAAAAGATGCTTATTTCTGGAGTGAATATGCAGTTCTACTCAAGAGGAAGCAACTAAGTGAAATAAAGCCATGGAACGCTTATTTGCCTTCTATCTATGCATTCTGACACTCCAACAATGTGTTTTGCTTCAATTTGACTCATTTGACAAAGGTGCGTATTCCTGGAGTGAATATGCAGTTCTACTCAAGAGTAAGCAACTAAGCGAAATAAAGCCATGGAACGCTTATTTGCCTTCTATCTATGCATTCTGACACTCCAACAATGTGTTTTGCTTCAATTTGACTCATTTGACAAATGTGCTTATTCCTGGAGTGAATATGCAGTTCTACTCAAGAGTAAGCAACTAAGCGAAATAAAGCCATGGAACGCTGATTTGCCTTCTAACTATGCATTCTGACACTCCAACAATGTTTTCTGCTTCAATTTGGCTCATTTTAAAAAGATGCTTATTTCTGGACTGAATATGCAGTTCTACTCAAGAGGAAGCAACTAAGTGAAATAAAGCCATGGAACGCTTATTTGCCTTCTATCTATGCATTCTGACACTCCAACAATGTGTTTTGCTTCAATTTGACTCATTTGACAAAGGTGCGTATTCCTGGAGTGAATATGCAGTTCTACTCAAGAGTAAGCAACTAAGCGAAATAAAGCCATGGAACGCTTATTTGCCTTCTATCTTTGCATTCTGACACTCCAACAATGTGTTTTGCTTCAATTTGACTCATTTGACAAAGGTACTTATTCCTGGAGTGAATATGCAGTTCTACTCAAGAGTAAGCAACTAAGCGAAATAAAGCCATGGAACGCTTATTCGCCTTCTATCTATGCATTCTGACACTCCAACAATGTGTTTTGCTTCAATTTGACTCATTTGACAAAGGTGCTTATTCCTGGAGTGAATATGCAGTTCTACTCAAGAGTAAGCAACTAAGCGAAATAAAGCCATGGAATGCTTATTTGCCTTCTATCTATGCATTCTGACACTCCAACAATGTGTTTTGCTTCAATTTGACTCATTTGACAAAGGTGCGTATTCCTGGAGTGAATATGCAGTTCTACTCAAGAGTAAGCAACTAAGCGAAATAAAGCCATGGAACGCTTATTTGCCTTCTATCTATGCATTCTGACACTCCAACAATGTGTTTTGCTTCAATTTGACTCATTTGACAAATGTGCTTATTCCTGGAGTGAATATGCAGTTCTACTCAAGAGTAAGCAACTAAGCGAAATAAAGCCATGGAACGCTTATTTGCCTTCTATCTATGCATTCTGACACTCCAACAATGTGTTTTGCTTCAATTTGACTCATTTGACAAAGGTGCGTATTCCTGGAGTGAATATGCAGTTCTACTCAAGAGTAAGCAACTAAGCGAAATAAAGCCATGGAACGCTTATTTGCCTTCTATCTATGCATTCTGACACTCCAACAATGTGTTTTGCTTCAATTTGGGTCATTTCACAAAGGTGCTCATTTCTTGAGTGAATATGCAGTTCTACTCAAGAGTAAGCAACTAAGCGAAATAAAGCCATGGAACGCTTATTTGCCTTCTATCTATGCATTCTGACACTCCAACAATGTGTTTTGCTTCAATTTGACTCATTTGACAAATGTGCTCATTTCTTGAGTGAATATGCAGTTCTACTCAAGAGTAAGCAACTAAGCGAAATAAAGCCATGGAACGCTTATTTGCCTTCTATCTATGCATTCTGACACTCCAACAATGTTTTCTGCTTCAATTTGGCTCATTTTAAAAAGATGCTTATTTCTGGAGTGAATATGCAGTTCTACTCAAGAGTAAGCAACTAAGCGAAATAAAGCCATGGAACGCTTATTTGCCTTCTAACTATGCATTCTGACACTCCAACAATGTTTTCTGCTTCAATTTGGCTCATTTTAAAAAGATGCTTATTTCTGGAGTGAATATGCAGTTCTACTCAAGAGTAAGCAACAAAGCGAAATAAAGCCATGGAACGCTTATTTGCCTTCTATCTATGCATTCTGACACTCCAACAATGTGTTTTGCTTCAATTTGACTCATTTGACAAAGGTGCGTATTCCTGGAGTGAATATGCAGTTCTACTCAAGAGTAAGCAACTAAGCGAAATAAAGCCATGGAACGCTTATTTGCCTTCTATCTATGCATTCTGACACTCCAACAATGTTTTCTGCTTCAATTTGGCTCATTTTAAAAAGATGCTTATTTCTGGAGTGAATATGCAGTTCTACTCAAGAGTAAGCAACTAAGCGAAATAAAGCCATGGAACGCTTATTTGCCTTCTATCAATGCATTCTGACACTCCAACAATGTGTTTTGCTTCAATTTGACTCATTTGACAAAGGTGCGTATTCCTGGAGTGAATATGCAGTTCTACTCAAGAGTAAGCAACTAAGCGAAATAAAGCCATGGAACGCTTATTTGCCTTCTATCTATGCATTCTGACACTCCAACAATGTGTTTTGCTTCAATTTGACTCATTTGACAAAGGTGCGTATTCCTGGAGTGAATATGCAGTTCTACTCAAGAGTAAGCAACTAAGCGAAATAAAGCCATGGAACGCTTATTCGCCTTCTATCTATGCATTCTGACACTCCAACAATGTGTTTTGCTTCAATTTGACTCATTTGACAAAGGTGCGTATTCCTGGAGTGAATATGCAGTTCTACTCAAGAGTAAGCAACTAAGCGAAATAAAGCCATGGAACGCTTATTTGCCTTCTATCTATGCATTCTGACACTCCAACAATGTGTTTTGCTTCAATTTGACTCATTTGACAAATGTGCTCATTTCTTGAGTGAATATGCAGTTCTACTCAAGAGTAAGCAACTAAGCAAAATAAAGCCATGGAACGCTTATTTGCCTTCTATCTATGCATTCTGACACTCCAACAATGTGTTTTGCTTCAATTTGACTCATTTGACAAAGGTACTTATTCCTGGAGTGAATATGCAGTTCTACTCAAGAGTAAGCAACTAAGCGAAATAAAGCCATGGAACGCTTATTCGCCTTCTATCTATGCATTCTGACACTCCAACAATGTGTTTTGCTTCAATTTGACTCATTTGACAAAGGTGCTTATTCCTGGAGTGAATATGCAGTTCTACTCAAGAGTAAGCAACTAAGCGAAATAAAGCCATGGAACGCTTATTTGCCTTCTATCTATGCATTCTGACACTCCAACAATGTGTTTTGCTTCAATTTGACTCATTTGACAAAGGTGCGTATTCCTGGAGTGAATATGCAGTTCTACTCAAGAGTAAGCAACTAAGCGAAATAAAGCCATGGAACGCTTATTTGCCTTCTATCTTTGCATTCTGACACTCCAACAATGTGTTTTGCTTCAATTTGACTCATTTGACAAAGGTACTTATTCCTGGAGTGAATATGCAGTTCTACTCAAGAGTAAGCAACTAAGCGAAATAAAGCCATGGAACGCTTATTCGCCTTCTATCTATGCATTCTGACACTCCAACAATGTGTTTTGCTTCAATTTGACTCATTTGACAAAGGTGCTTATTCCTGGAGTGAATATGCAGTTCTACTCAAGAGTAAGCAACTAAGCGAAATAAAGCCATGGAATGCTTATTTGCCTTCTATCTATGCATTCTGACACTCCAACAATGTGTTTTGCTTCAATTTGACTCATTTGACAAAGGTGCGTATTCCTGGAGTGAATATGCAGTTCTACTCAAGAGTAAGCAACTAAGCGAAATAAAGCCATGGAACGCTTATTTGCCTTCTATCTATGCATTCTGACACTCCAACAATGTGTTTTGCTTCAATTTGACTCATTTGACAAATGTGCTTATTCCTGGAGTGAATATGCAGTTCTACTCAAGAGTAAGCAACTAAGCGAAATAAAGCCATGGAACGCTTATTTGCCTTCTATCTATGCATTCTGACACTCCAACAATGTGTTTTGCTTCAATTTGACTCATTTGACAAAGGTGCGTATTCCTGGAGTGAATATGCAGTTCTACTCAAGAGTAAGCAACTAAGCGAAATAAAGCCATGGAACGCTTATTTGCCTTCTATCTATGCATTCTGACACTCCAACAATGTGTTTTGCTTCAATTTGGGTCATTTCACAAAGGTGCTCATTTCTTGAGTGAATATGCAGTTCTACTCAAGAGTAAGCAACTAAGCGAAATAAAGCCATGGAACGCTTATTTGCCTTCTATCTATGCATTCTGACACTCCAACAATGTGTTTTGCTTCAATTTGACTCATTTGACAAATGTGCTCATTTCTTGAGTGAATATGCAGTTCTACTCAAGAGTAAGCAACTAAGCGAAATAAAGCCATGGAACGCTTATTTGCCTTCTATCTATGCATTCTGACACTCCAACAATGTTTTCTGCTTCAATTTGGCTCATTTTAAAAAGATGCTTATTTCTGGAGTGAATATGCAGTTCTACTCAAGAGTAAGCAACTAAGCGAAATAAAGCCATGGAACGCTTATTTGCCTTCTAACTATGCATTCTGACACTCCAACAATGTTTTCTGCTTCAATTTGGCTCATTTTAAAAAGATGCTTATTTCTGGAGTGAATATGCAGTTCTACTCAAGAGTAAGCAACTAAGCGAAATAAAGCCATGGAACGCTTATTTGCCTTCTATCTATGCATTCTGACACTCCAACAATGTGTTTTGCTTCAATTTGACTCATTTGACAAAGGTGCGTATTCCTGGAGTGAATATGCAGTTCTACTCAAGAGTAAGCAACTAAGCGAAATAAAGCCATGGAACGCTTATTTGCCTTCTATCTATGCATTCTGACACTCCAACAATGTTTTCTGCTTCAATTTGGCTCATTTTAAAAAGATGCTTATTTCTGGAGTGAATATGCAGTTCTACTCAAGAGTAAGCAACTAAGCGAAATAAAGCCATGGAACGCTTATTTGCCTTCTATCAATGCATTCTGACACTCCAACAATGTGTTTTGCTTCAATTTGACTCATTTGACAAAGGTGCGTATTCCTGGAGTGAATATGCAGTTCTACTCAAGAGTAAGCAACTAAGCGAAATAAAGCCATGGAACGCTTATTTGCCTTCTATCTATGCATTCTGACACTCCAACAATGTGTTTTGCTTCAATTTGACTCATTTGACAAAGGTGCGTATTCCTGGAGTGAATATGCAGTTCTACTCAAGAGTAAGCAACTAAGCGAAATAAAGCCATGGAACGCTTATTCGCCTTCTATCTATGCATTCTGACACTCCAACAATGTGTTTTGCTTCAATTTGACTCATTTGACAAAGGTGCGTATTCCTGGAGTGAATATGCAGTTCTACTCAAGAGTAAGCAACTAAGCGAAATAAAGCCATGGAACGCTTATTTGCCTTCTATCTATGCATTCTGACACTCCAACAATGTGTTTTGCTTCAATTTGACTCATTTGACAAATGTGCTCATTTCTTGAGTGAATATGCAGTTCTACTCAAGAGTAAGCAACTAAGCAAAATAAAGCCATGGAACGCTTATTTGCCTTCTATCTATGCATTCTGACACTCCAACAATGTGTTTTGCTTCAATTTGACTCATTTGACAAAGGTACTTATTCCTGGAGTGAATATGCAGTTCTACTCAAGAGTAAGCAACTAAGCGAAATAAAGCCATGGAACGCTTATTCGCCTTCTATCTATGCATTCTGACACTCCAACAATGTGTTTTGCTTCAATTTGACTCATTTGACAAAGGTGCTTATTCCTGGAGTGAATATGCAGTTCTACTCAAGAGTAAGCAACTAAGCGAAATAAAGCCATGGAACGCTTATTTGCCTTCTATCTATGCATTCTGACACTCCAACAATGTGTTTTGCTTCAATTTGACTCATTTGACAAAGGTGCGTATTCCTGGAGTGAATATGCAGTTCTACTCAAGAGTAAGCAACTAAGCGAAATAAAGCCATGGAACGCTTATTTGCCTTCTATCTATGCATTCTGACACTCCAACAATGTGTTTTGCTTCAATTTGACTCATTTGACAAAGGTGCGTATTCCTGGAGTGAATATGCAGTTCTACTCAAGAGTAAGCAACTAAGCGAAATAAAGCCATGGAACGCTTATTTGCCTTCTATCTATGCATTCTGACACTCCAACAATGTGTTTTGCTTCAATTTGACTCATTTGACAAAGGTGCGTATTCCTGGAGTGAATATGCAGTTCTACTCAAGAGTAAGCAACTAAGCGAAATAAAGCCATGGAACGCTTATTTGCCTTCTATCTATGCATTCTGACACTCCAACAATGTGTTTTGCTTCAATTTGGGTCATTTCACAAAGGTGCTCATTTCTTGAGTGAATATGCAGTTCTACTCAAGAGTAAGCAACTAAGCAAAATAAAGCCATGGAACGCTTATTTGCCTTCTATGCATTCTGACACTCCAACAATGTGTTTTGCTTCAATTTGACTCATTTGACAAAGGTGCGTATTCCTGGAGTGAATATGCAGTTCTACTCAAGAGTAAGCAACTAAGCGAAATAAAGCCATGGAACGCTTATTTGCCTTCTATCTATGCATTCTGACACTCCAACAATGTTTTCTGCTTCAATTTGGCTCATTTTAAAAAGATGCTTATTTCTGGAGTGAATATGCAGTTCTACTCAAGAGTAAGCAACTAAGCGAAATAAAGCCATGGAACGCTTATTTGCCTTCTAACTATGCATTCTGACACTCCAACAATGTTTTCTGCTTCAATTTGGCTCATTTTAAAAAGATGCTTATTTCTGGAGTGAATATGCAGTTCTACTCAAGAGTAAGCAACTAAGCGAAATAAAGCCATGGAACGCTTATTTGCCTTCTATCTATGCATTCTGACACTCCAACAATGTGTTTTGCTTCAATTTGACTCATTTGACAAAGGTGCGTATTCCTGGAGTGAATATGCAGTTCTACTCAAGAGTAAGCAACTAAGCGAAATAAAGCCATGGAACGCTTATTTGCCTTCTATCTATGCATTCTGACACTCCAACAATGTGTTTTGCTTCAATTTGGGTCATTTCACAAAGGTGCTCATTTCTTGAGTGAATATGCAGTTCTACTAAAGAGTAAGCAACTAAGCGAAATAAAGCCATGGAACGCTTATTTGCCTTCTATCTATGCATTCTGACACTCCAACAATGTTTTCTGCTTCAATTTGGCTCATTTTAAAAAGATGCTTATTTCTGGAGTGAATATGCAGTTCTACTCAAGAGTAAGCAACTAAGCGAAATAAAGCCATGGAACGCTTATTTGCCTTCTATCTATGCATTCTGACACTCCAACAATGTGTTTTGCTTCAATTTGACTCATTTGACAAAGGTGCGTATTCCTGGAGTGAATATGCAGTTCTACTCAAGAGTAAGCAACTAAGCGAAATAAAGCCATGGAACGCTTTTTTGCCTTCTATCTATGCATTCTGACACTCCAACAATGTGTTTTGCTTCAATTTGGGTCATTTCACAAAGGTGCTCATTTCTTGAGTGAATATGCAGTTCTACTAAAGAGTAAGCAACTAAGCGAAATAAAGCCATGGAACGCTTATTTGCCTTCTATCTATGCATTCTGACACTCCAACAATGTTTTCTGCTTCAATTTGGCTCTTTAAAAAGATGCTTATTTCTGAATATGCAGTTCTACTCAAGAGTAAGCAACTAAGCGAAATAAAGCCATGGAACGCTTATTTGCCTTCTATCTATGCATTCTGACACTCCAACAATGTGTTTTGCTTCAATTTGACTCATTTGACAAAGGTGCGTATTCCTGGAGTGAATATGCAGTTCTACTCAAGAGTAAGCAACTAAGCGAAATAAAGCCATGGAACGCTTATTTGCCTTCTATCTATGCATTCTGACACTCCAACAATGTGTTTTGCTTCAATTTGACTCATTTGACAAAGGTGCTTATTCCTGGAGTGAATATGCAGTTCTACTCAAGAGTAAGCAACTAAGCGAAATAAAGCCATGGAACGCTTATTTGCCTTCTATCTATGCATTCTGACACTCCAACAATGTGTTTTGCTTCAATTTGACTCATTTGACAAATGTGCTCATTTCTTGAGTGAATATGCAGTTCTACTCAAGAGTAAGCAACTAAGCGAAATAAAGCCATGGAACGCTTATTTGCCTTCTATCAATGCATTCTGACACTCCAACAATGTTTTCTGCTTCAATTTGGCTCATTTTAAAAAGATGCTTATTTCTGGAGTGAATATGCAGTTCTATTCAAGAGTAAGCAACTAAGCGAAATAAAGCCATGGAACGCTGATTTGCCTTCTAACTATGCATTCTGACACTCCAACAATGTTTTCTGCTTCAATTTGGCTCATTTTAAAAAGATGCTTATTTCTGGAGTGAATATGCAGTTCTACTCAAGAGGAAGCAACTAAGTGAAATAAAGCCATGGAACGCTTATTTGCCTTCTATCTATGCATTCTGACACTCCAACAATGTGTTTTGCTTCAATTTGACTCATTTGACAAAGGTGCGTATTCCTGGAGTGAATATGCAGTTCTACTCAAGAGTAAGCAACTAAGCGAAATAAAGCCATGGAACGCTTATTTGCCTTCTATCTATGCATTCTGACACTCCAACAATGTGTTTTGCTTCAATTTGACTCATTTGACAAATGTGCTTATTCCTGGAGTGAATATGCAGTTCTACTCAAGAGTAAGCAACTAAGCGAAATAAAGCCATGGAACGCTGATTTGCCTTCTAACTATGCATTCTGACACTCCAACAATGTTTTCTGCTTCAATTTGGCTCATTTTAAAAAGATGCTTATTTCTGGAGTGAATATGCAGTTCTACTCAAGAGGAAGCAACTAAGTGAAATAAAGCCATGGAACGCTTATTTGCCTTCTATCTATGCATTCTGACACTCCAACAATGTGTTTTGCTTCAATTTGACTCATTTGACAAAGGTGCGTATTCCTGGAGTGAATATGCAGTTCTACTCAAGAGTAAGCAACTAAGCGAAATAAAGCCATGGAACGCTTATTTGCCTTCTATCTTTGCATTCTGACACTCCAACAATGTGTTTTGCTTCAATTTGACTCATTTGACAAAGGTACTTATTCCTGGAGTGAATATGCAGTTCTACTCAAGAGTAAGCAACTAAGCGAAATAAAGCCATGGAACGCTTATTCGCCTTCTATCTATGCATTCTGACACTCCAACAATGTGTTTTGCTTCAATTTGACTCATTTGACAAAGGTGCTTATTCCTGGAGTGAATATGCAGTTCTACTCAAGAGTAAGCAACTAAGCGAAATAAAGCCATGGAATGCTTATTTGCCTTCTATCTATGCATTCTGACACTCCAACAATGTGTTTTGCTTCAATTTGACTCATTTGACAAATGTGCTTATTCCTGGAGTGAATATGCAGTTCTACTCAAGAGTAAGCAACTAAGCGAAATAAAGCCATGGAACGCTTATTTGCCTTCTATCTATGCATTCTGACACTCCAACAATGTGTTTTGCTTCAATTTGACTCATTTGACAAATGTGCTTATTCCTGGAGTGAATATGCAGTTCTACTCAAGAGTAAGCAACTAAGCGAAATAAAGCCATGGAACGCTTATTTGCCTTCTATCTATGCATTCTGACACTCCAACAATGTGTTTTGCTTCAATTTGACTCATTTGACAAAGGTGCGTATTCCTGGAGTGAATATGCAGTTCTACTCAAGAGTAAGCAACTAAGCGAAATAAAGCCATGGAACGCTTATTTGCCTTCTATCTATGCATTCTGACACTCCAACAATGTGTTTTGCTTCAATTTGACTCATTTGACAAAGGTGCGTATTCCTGGAGTGAATATGCAGTTCTACTCAAGAGTAAGCAACTAAGCGAAATAAAGCCATGGAACGCTTATTTGCCTTCTATCTATGCATTCTGACACTCCAACAATGTGTTTTGCTTCAATTTGACTCATTTGACAAAGGTGCGTATTCCTGGAGTGAATATGCAGTTCTACTCAAGAGTAAGCAACTAAGCGAAATAAAGCCATGGAACGCTTATTTGCCTTCTATCTATGCATTCTGACACTCCAACAATGTGTTTTGCTTCAATTTGACTCATTTGACAAAGGTACTTATTCCTGGAGTGAATATGCAGTTCTACTCAAGAGTAAGCAACTAAGCGAAATAAAGCCATGGAACGCTTATTCGCCTTCTATCTATGCATTCTGACACTCCAACAATGTGTTTTGCTTCAATTTGACTCATTTGACAAAGGTGCGTATTCCTGGAGTGAATATGCAGTTCTACTCAAGAGTAAGCAACTAAGCGAAATAAAGCCATGGAACGCTTATTTGCCTTCTATCTATGCATTCTGACACTCCAACAATGTGTTTTGCTTCAATTTGACTCATTTGACAAAGGTGCTTATTCCTGGAGTGAATATGCAGTTCTACTCAAGAGTAAGCAACTAAGCGAAATAAAGCCATGGAACGCTTATTTGCCTTCTATCTATGCATTCTGACACTCCAACAATGTGTTTTGCTTCAATTTGACTCATTTGACAAATGTGCTCATTTCTTGAGTGAATATGCAGTTCTACTCAAGAGTAAGCAACTAAGCGAAATAAAGCCATGGAACGCTTATTTGCCTTCTATCAATGCATTCTGACACTCCAACAATGTTTTCTGCTTCAATTTGGCTCATTTTAAAAAGATGCTTATTTCTGGAGTGAATATGCAGTTCTATTCAAGAGTAAGCAACTAAGCGAAATAAAGCCATGGAACGCTGATTTGCCTTCTAACTATGCATTCTGACACTCCAACAATGTTTTCTGCTTCAATTTGGCTCATTTTAAAAAGATGCTTATTTCTGGAGTGAATATGCAGTTCTACTCAAGAGGAAGCAACTAAGTGAAATAAAGCCATGGAACGCTTATTTGCCTTCTATCTATGCATTCTGACACTCCAACAATGTGTTTTGCTTCAATTTGACTCATTTGACAAAGGTGCGTATTCCTGGAGTGAATATGCAGTTCTACTCAAGAGTAAGCAACTAAGCGAAATAAAGCCATGGAACGCTTATTTGCCTTCTATCTATGCATTCTGACACTCCAACAATGTGTTTTGCTTCAATTTGACTCATTTGACAAATGTGCTTATTCCTGGAGTGAATATGCAGTTCTACTCAAGAGTAAGCAACTAAGCGAAATAAAGCCATGGAACGCTGATTTGCCTTCTAACTATGCATTCTGACACTCCAACAATGTTTTCTGCTTCAATTTGGCTCATTTTAAAAAGATGCTTATTTCTGGAGTGAATATGCAGTTCTACTCAAGAGGAAGCAACTAAGTGAAATAAAGCCATGGAACGCTTATTTGCCTTCTATCTATGCATTCTGACACTCCAACAATGTGTTTTGCTTCAATTTGACTCATTTGACAAAGGTGCGTATTCCTGGAGTGAATATGCAGTTCTACTCAAGAGTAAGCAACTAAGCGAAATAAAGCCATGGAACGCTTATTTGCCTTCTATCTATGCATTCTGACACTCCAACAATGTGTTTTGCTTCAATTTGACTCATTTGACAAAGGTACTTATTCCTGGAGTGAATATGCAGTTCTACTCAAGAGTAAGCAACTAAGCGAAATAAAGCCATGGAACGCTTATTCGCCTTCTATCTATGCATTCTGACACTCCAACAATGTGTTTTGCTTCAATTTGACTCATTTGACAAAGGTGCTTATTCCTGGAGTGAATATGCAGTTCTACTCAAGAGTAAGCAACTAAGCGAAATAAAGCCATGGAACGCTTATTTGCCTTCTATCTATGCATTCTGACACTCCAACAATGTGTTTTGCTTCAATTTGACTCATTTGACAAATGTGCTTATTCCTGGAGTGAATATGCAGTTCTACTCAAGAGTAAGCAACTAAGCGAAATAAAGCCATGGAACGCTTATTTGCCTTCTATCTATGCATTCTGACACTCCAACAATGTGTTTTGCTTCAATTTGACTCATTTGACAAATGTGCTTATTCCTGGAGTGAATATGCAGTTCTACTCAAGAGTAAGCAACTAAGCGAAATAAAGCCATGGAACGCTTATTTGCCTTCTATCTATGCATTCTGACACTCCAACAATGTGTTTTGCTTCAATTTGACTCATTTGACAAAGGTGCGTATTCCTGGAGTGAATATGCAGTTCTACTCAAGAGTAAGCAACTAAGCGAAATAAAGCCATGGAACGCTTATTTGCCTTCTATCTATGCATTCTGACACTCCAACAATGTGTTTTGCTTCAATTTGACTCATTTGACAAAGGTGCGTATTCCTGGAGTGAATATGCAGTTCTACTCAAGAGTAAGCAACTAAGCGAAATAAAGCCATGGAACGCTTATTTGCCTTCTATCTATGCATTCTGACACTCCAACAATGTGTTTTGCTTCAATTTGACTCATTTGACAAAGGTGCGTATTCCTGGAGTGAATATGCAGTTCTACTCAAGAGTAAGCAACTAAGCGAAATAAAGCCATGGAACGCTTATTTGCCTTCTATCTATGCATTCTGACACTCCAACAATGTGTTTTGCTTCAATTTGACTCATTTGACAAAGGTACTTATTCCTGGAGTGAATATGCAGTTCTACTCAAGAGTAAGCAACTAAGCGAAATAAAGCCATGGAACGCTTATTCGCCTTCTATCTATGCATTCTGACACTCCAACAATGTGTTTTGCTTCAATTTGACTCATTTGACAAAGGTGCTTATTCCTGGAGTGAATATGCAGTTCTACTCAAGAGTAAGCAACTAAGCGAAATAAAGCCATGGAACGCTTATTTGCCTTCTATCTATGCATTCTGACACTCCAACAATGTGTTTTGCTTCAATTTGACTCATTTGACAAATGTGCTTATTCCTGGAGTGAATATGCAGTTCTACTCAAGAGTAAGCAACTAAGCGAAATAAAGCCATGGAAAGCTTATTTGCCTTCTATCTATGCATTCTGACACTCCAACAATGTGTTTTGCTTCAATTTGACTCATTTGACAAATGTGCTTATTCCTGGAGTGAATATGCAGTTCTACTCAAGAGTAAGCAACTAAGCGAAATAAAGCCATGGAACGCTTATTTGCCTTCTATCTATGCATTCTGACACTCCAACAATGTGTTTTGCTTCAATTTGACTCATTTGACAAAGGTGCGTATTCCTGGAGTGAATATGCAGTTCTACTCAAGAGTAAGCAACTAAGCGAAATAAAGCCATGGAACGCTTATTTGCCTTCTATCTATGCATTCTGACACTCCAACAATGTGTTTTGCTTCAATTTGACTCATTTGACAAATGTGCTTATTCCTGGAGTGAATATGCAGTTCTACTCAAGAGTAAGCAACTAAGCGAAATAAAGCCATGGAACGCTTATTTGCCTTCTATCTATGCATTCTGACACTCCAACAATGTGTTTTGCTTCAATTTGACTCATTTGACAAAGGTGCGTATTCCTGGAGTGAATATGCAGTTCTACTCAAGAGTAAGCAAATAAGCGAAATAAAGCCATGGAACGCTTATTTGCCTTCTATCTATGCATTCTGACACTCCAACAATGTGTTTTGCTTCAATTTGGGTCATTTCACAAAGGTGCTCATTTCTTGAGTGAATATGCAGTTCTACTCAAGAGTAAGCAACTAAGCGAAATAAAGCCATGGAACGCTTATTTGCCTTCTATCTATGCATTCTGACACTCCAACAATGTGTTTTGCTTCAATTTGACTCATTTGACAAAGGTGCGTATTCCTGGAGTGAATATGCAGTTCTACTCAAGAGTAAGCAACTAAGCGAAATAAAGCCATGGAACGCTTATTTGCCTTCTATCTATGCATTCTGACACTCCAACAATGTGTTTTGCTTCAATTTGACTCATTTGACAAATGTGCTCATTTCTTGAGTGAATATGCAGTTCTACTCAAGAGTAAGCAACTAAGCGAAATAAAGCCATGGAACGCTTATTTGCCTTCTATCTATGCATTCTGACACTCCAACAATGTGTTTTGCTTCAATTTGACTCATTTGACAAAGGTGCGTATTCCTGGAGTGAATATGCAGTTCTACTCAAGAGTAAGCAACTAAGCGAAATAAAGCCATGGAACGCTTATTTGCCTTCTATCTATGCATTCTGACACTCCAACAATGTGTTTTGCTTCAATTTGACTCATTTGACAAAGGTGCGTATTCCTGGAGTGAATATGCAGTTCTACTCAAGAGTAAGCAACTAAGCGAAATAAAGCCATGGAACGCTTATTTGCCTTCTATCTATGCATTCTGACACTCCAACAATGTGTTTTGCTTCAATTTGACTCATTTGACAAATGTGCTTATTCCTGGAGTGAATATGCAGTTCTACTCAAGAGTAAGCAACTAAGCGAAATAAAGCCATGGAACGCTTATTTGCCTTCTATCTATGCATTCTGACACTCCAACAATGTGTTTTGCTTCAATTTGACTCATTTGACAAAGGTGCGTATTCCTGGAGTGAATATGCAGTTCTACTCAAGAGTAAGCAAATAAGCGAAATAAAGCCATGGAACGCTTATTTGCCTTCTATCTATGCATTCTGACACTCCAACAATGTGTTTTGCTTCAATTTGGGTCATTTCACAAAGGTGCTCATTTCTTGAGTGAATATGCAGTTCTACTCAAGAGTAAGCAACTAAGCGAAATAAAGCCATGGAACGCTTATTTGCCTTCTATCTATGCATTCTGACACTCCAACAATGTGTTTTGCTTCAATTTGACTCATTTGACAAAGGTGCGTATTCCTGGAGTGAATATGCAGTTCTACTCAAGAGTAAGCAACTAAGCGAAATAAAGCCATGGAACGCTTATTTGCCTTCTATCTATGCATTCTGACACTCCAACAATGTGTTTTGCTTCAATTTGACTCATTTGACAAAGGTGCGTATTCCTGGAGTGAATATGCAGTTCTACTCAAGAGTAAGCAACTAAGCGAAATAAAGCCATGGAACGCTTATTTGCCTTCTATCTATGCATTCTGACACTCCAACAATGTGTTTTGCTTCAATTTGACTCATTTGACAAATGTGCTTATTCCTGGAGTGAATATGCAGTTCTACTCAAGAGTAAGCAACTAAGCGAAATAAAGCCATGGAACGCTTATTTGCCTTCTATCTATGCATTCTGACACTCCAACAATGTGTTTTGCTTCAATTTGACTCATTTGACAAATGTGCTCATTTCTTGAGTGAATATGCAGTTCTACTCAAGAGTAAGCAACTAAGCGAAATAAAGCCATGGAACGCTTATTTGCCTTCTATCAATGCATTCTGACACTCCAACAATGTTTTCTGCTTCAATTTGGCTCATTTTAAAAAGATGCTTATTTCTGGAGTGAATATGCAGTTCTATTCAAGAGTAAGCAACTAAGCGAAATAAAGCCATGGAACGCTGATTTGCCTTCTAACTATGCATTCTGACACTCCAACAATGTTTTCTGCTTCAATTTGGCTCATTTTAAAAAGATGCTTATTTCTGGAGTGAATATGCAGTTCTACTCAAGAGGAAGCAACTAAGTGAAATAAAGCCATGGAACGCTTATTTGCCTTCTATCTATGCATTCTGACACTCCAACAATGTGTTTTGCTTCAATTTGACTCATTTGACAAAGGTGCGTATTCCTGGAGTGAATATGCAGTTCTACTCAAGAGTAAGCAACTAAGCGAAATAAAGCCATGGAACGCTTATTTGCCTTCTATCTATGCATTCTGACACTCCAACAATGTGTTTTGCTTCAATTTGGGTCATTTCACAAAGGTGCTCATTTCTTGAGTGAATATGCAGTTCTACTCAAGAGTAAGCAACTAAGCGAAATAAAGCCATGGAACGCTTATTTGCCTTCTATCTATGCATTCTGACACTCCAACAATGTGTTTTGCTTCAATTTGACTCATTTGACAAAGGTGCGTATTCCTGGAGTGAATATGCAGTTCTACTCAAGAGTAAGCAACTAAGCGAAATAAAGCCATGGAACGCTTATTTGCCTTCTATCTATGCATTCTGACACTCCAACAATGTGTTTTGCTTCAATTTGACTCATTTGACAAAGGTGCGTATTCCTGGAGTGAATATGCAGTTCTACTCAAGAGTAAGCAACTAAGCGAAATAAAGCCATGGAACGCTTATTTGCCTTCTATCTATGCATTCTGACACTCCAACAATGTGTTTTGCTTCAATTTGACTCATTTGACAAATGTGCTCATTTCTTGAGTGAATATGCAGTTCTACTCAAGAGTAAGCAACTAAGCGAAATAAAGCCATGGAACGCTTATTTGCCTTCTATCTATGCATTCTGACACTCCAACAATGTTTTCTGCTTCAATTTGGCTCATTTTAAAAAGATGCTTATTTCTGGAGTGAATATGCAGTTCTACTCAAGAGTAAGCAACTAAGCGAAATAAAGCCATGGAACGCTTATTTGCCTTCTAACTATGCATTCTGACACTCCAACAATGTTTTCTGCTTCAATTTGGCTCATTTTAAAAAGATGCTTATTTCTGAATATGCAGTTCTACTCAAGAGTAAGCAACTAAGCGAAATAAAGCCATGGAACGCTTATTTGCCTTCTATCTATGCATTCTGACACTCCAACAATGTGTTTTGCTTCAATTTGACTCATTTGACAAAGGTGCGTATTCCTGGAGTGAATATGCAGTTCTACTCAAGAGTAAGCAACTAAGCGAAATAAAGCCATGGAACGCTTATTTGCCTTCTATCTATGCATTCTGACACTCCAACAATGTGTTTTGCTTCAATTTGACTCATTTGACAAATGTGCTTATTCCTGGAGTGAATATGCAGTTCTACTCAAGAGTAAGCAACTAAGCGAAATAAAGCCATGGAACGCTTATTTGCCTTCTATCTATGCATTCTGACACTCCAACAATGTGTTTTGCTTCAATTTGACTCATTTGACAAATGTGCTCATTTCTTGAGTGAATATGCAGTTCTACTCAAGAGTAAGCAACTAAGCGAAATAAAGCCATGGAACGCTTATTTGCCTTCTATCAATGCATTCTGACACTCCAACAATGTTTTCTGCTTCAATTTGGCTCATTTTAAAAAGATGCTTATTTTTGGAGTGAATATGCAGTTCTATTCAAGAGTAAGCAACTAAGCGAAATAAAGCCATAGAACGCTGATTTGCCTTCTAACTATGCATTCTGACACTCCAACAATGTTTTCTGCTTCAATTTGGCTCATTTTAAAAAGATGCTTATTTCTGGAGTGAATATGCAGTTCTACTCAAGAGGAAGCAACTAAGTGAAATAAAGCCATGGAACGCTTATTTGCCTTCTATCTATGCATTCTGACACTCCAACAATGTGTTTTGCTTCAATTTGACTCATTTGACAAAGGTGCGTATTCCTGGAGTGAATATGCAGTTCTACTCAAGAGTAAGCAACTAAGCGAAATAAAGCCATGGAACGCTTATTTGCCTTCTATCTATGCATTCTGACACTCCAACAATGTGTTTTGCTTCAATTTGACTCATTTGACAAATGTGCTTATTCCTGGAGTGAATATGCAGTTCTACTCAAGAGTAAGCAACTAAGCGAAATAAAGCCATGGAACGCTGATTTGCCTTCTAACTATGCATTCTGACACTCCAACAATGTTTTCTGCTTCAATTTGGCTCATTTTAAAAAGATGCTTATTTCTGGAGTGAATATGCAGTTCTACTCAAGAGGAAGCAACTAAGTGAAATAAAGCCATGGAACGCTTATTTGCCTTCTATCTATGCATTCTGACACTCCAACAATTGTGTTTTGCTTCAATTTGACTCATTTGACAAAGGTGCGTATTCCTGGAGTGAATATGCAGTTCTACTCAAGAGTAAGCAACTAAGCGAAATAAAGCCATGGAACGCTTATTTGCCTTCTATCTATGCATTCTGACACTCCAACAATGTGTTTTGCTTCAATTTGACTCATTTGACAAAGGTACTTATTCCTGGAGTGAATATGCAGTTCTACTCAAGAGTAAGCAACTAAGCGAAATAAAGCCATGGAACGCTTATTCGCCTTCTATCTATGCATTCTGACACTCCAACAATGTGTTTTGCTTCAATTTGACTCATTTGACAAAGGTGCTTATTCCTGGAGTGAATATGCAGTTCTACTCAAGAGTAAGCAACTAAGCGAAATAAAGCCATGGAACGCTTATTTGCCTTCTATCTATGCATTCTGACACTCCAACAATGTGTTTTGCTTCAATTTGACTCATTTGACAAATGTGCTTATTCCTGGAGTGAATATGCAGTTCTACTCAAGAGTAAGCAACTAAGCGAAATAAAGCCATGGAACGCTTATTTGCCTTCTATCTATGCATTCTGACACTCCAACAATGTGTTTTGCTTCAATTTGACTCATTTGACTAATGTGCTTATTCCTGGAGTGAATATGCAGTTCTACTCAAGAGTAAGCAACTAAGCGAAATAAAGCCATGGAACGCTTATTTGCCTTCTATCTATGCATTCTGACACTCCAACAATGTGTTTTGCTTCAATTTGACTCATTTGACAAAGGTGCGTATTCCTGGAGTGAATATGCAGTTCTACTCAAGAGTAAGCAACTAAGCGAAATAAAGCCATGGAACGCTTATTTGCCTTCTATCTATGCATTCTGACACTCCAACAATGTGTTTTGCTTCAATTTGACTCATTTGACAAAGGTGCGTATTCCTGGAGTGAATATGCAGTTCTACTCAAGAGTAAGCAACTAAGCGAAATAAAGCCATGGAACGCTTATTTGCCTTCTATCTATGCATTCTGACACTCCAACAATGTGTTTTGCTTCAATTTGACTCATTTGACAAAGGTGCGTATTCCTGGAGTGAATATGCAGTTCTACTCAAGAGTAAGCAACTAAGCGAAATAAAGCCATGGAACGCTTATTTGCCTTCTATCTATGCATTCTGACACTCCAACAATGTGTTTTGCTTCAATTTGACTCATTTGACAAAGGTACTTATTCCTGGAGTGAATATGCAGTTCTACTCAAGAGTAAGCAACTAAGCGAAATAAAGCCATGGAACGCTTATTCGCCTTCTATCTATGCATTCTGACACTCCAACAATGTGTTTTGCTTCAATTTGACTCATTTGACAAAGGTGCTTATTCCTGGAGTGAATATGCAGTTCTACTCAAGAGTAAGCAACTAAGCGAAATAAAGCCATGGAACGCTTATTTGCCTTCTATCTATGCATTCTGACACTCCAACAATGTGTTTTGCTTCAATTTGACTCATTTGACAAATGTGCTTATTCCTGGAGTGAATATGCAGTTCTACTCAAGAGTAAGCAACTAAGCGAAATAAAGCCATGGAAAGCTTATTTGCCTTCTATCTATGCATTCTGACACTCCAACAATGTGTTTTGCTTCAATTTGACTCATTTGACAAAGGTGCGTATTCCTGGAGTGAATATGCAGTTCTACTCAAGAGTAAGCAACTAAGCGAAATAAAGCCATGGAACGCTTATTTGCCTTCTATCTATGCATTCTGACACTCCAACAATGTGTTTTGCTTCAATTTGACTCATTTGACAAAGGTGCGTATTCCTGGAGTGAATATGCAGTTCTACTCAAGAGTAAGCAACTAAGCGAAATAAAGCCATGGAACGCTTATTTGCCTTCTATCTATGCATTCTGACACTCCGACAATGTGTTTTGCTTCAATTTGACTCATTTGACAAATGCGCTTATTCCTGGAGTGAATATGCAGTTCTACTCAAGAGTAAGCAACTAAGCGAAATAAAGCCATGGAACGCTTATTTGCCTTCTATCTATGCATTCTGACACTCCAACAATGTGTTTTGCTTCAATTTGACTCATTTGACAAAGGTGCGTATTCCTGGAGTGAATATGCAGTTCTACTCAAGAGTAAGCAAATAAGCGAAATAAAGCCATGGAACGCTTATTTGCCTTCTATCTATGCATTCTGACACTCCAACAATGTGTTTTGCTTCAATTTGGGTCATTTCACAAAGGTGCTCATTTCTGGAGTGAATATGCAGTTCTACTCAAGAGTAAGCAACTAAGCGAAATAAAGCCATGGAACGCTTATTTGCCTTCTATCTATGCATTCTGACACTCCAACAATGTGTTTTGCTTCAATTTGACTCATTTGACAAAGGTGCGTATTCCTGGAGTGAATATGCAGTTCTACTCAAGAGTAAGCAACTAAGCGAAATAAAGCCATGGAACGCTTATTTGCCTTCTATCTATGCATTCTGACACTCCAACAATGTGTTTTGCTTCAATTTGACTCATTTGACAAAGGTGCGTATTCCTGGAGTGAATATGCAGTTCTACTCAAGAGTAAGCAACTAAGCGAAATAAAGCCATGGAACGCTTATTTGCCTTCTATCTATGCATTCTGACACTCCAACAATGTGTTTTGCTTCAATTTGACTCATTTGACAAAGGTGCGTATTCCTGGAGTGAATATGCAGTTCTACTCAAGAGTAAGCAACTAAGCGAAATAAAGCCATGGAACGCTTATTTGCCTTCTATCTATGCATTCTGACACTCCAACAATGTGTTTTGCTTCAATTTGACTCATTTTAAAAAGATGCTTATTTCTGGAGTGAATATGCAGTTCTACTCAAGAGTAAGCAACTAAGCGAAATAAAGCCATGGAACGCTTATTTGCCTTCTAACTATGCATTCTGACACTCCAACAATGTTTTCTGCTTCAATTTGGCTCATTTTAAAAAGATGCTTATTTCTGAATATGCAGTTCTACTCAAGAGTAAGCAACTAAGCGAAATAAAGCCATGGAACGCTTATTTGCCTTCTATCTATGCATTCTGACACTCCAACAATGTGTTTTGCTTCAATTTGACTCATTTGACAAAGGTGCTCATTTCTTGAGTGAATATGCAGTTCTACTCAAGAGTAAGCAACTAAGCGAAATAAAGCCATGGAACGCTTATTTGCCTTCTATCAATGCATTCTGACACTCCAACAATGTTTTCTGCTTCAATTTGGCTCATTTTAAAAAGATGCTTATTTCTGGAGTGAATATGCAGTTCTACTCAAGAGTAAGCAACTAAGCGAAATAAAGCCATGGAACGCTTATTTGCCTTCTAACTATGCATTCTGACACTCCAACAATGTTTTCTGCTTCAATTTGGCTCATTTTAAAAAGATGCTTATTTCTGAATATGCAGTTCTACTCAAGAGTAAGCAACTAAGCGAAATAAAGCCATGGAACGCTTATTTGCCTTCTATCTATGCATTCTGACACTCCAACAATGTGTTTTGCTTCAATTTGACTCATTTGACAAAGGTGCGTATTCCTGGAGTGAATATGCAGTTCTACTCAAGAGTAAGCAACTAAGCGAAATAAAGCCATGGAACGCTTATTTGCCTTCTATCTATGCATTCTGACACTCCAACAATGTGTTTTGCTTCAATTTGACTCATTTGACAAAGGTGCGTATTCCTGGAGTGAATATGCAGTTCTACTCAAGAGTAAGCAACTAAGCGAAATAAAGCCATGGAACGCTTATTTGCCTTCTATCTATGCATTCTGACACTCCAACAATGTGTTTTGCTTCAATTTGACTCATTTGATAAATGTGCTTATTCCTGGAGTGAATATGCAGTTCTACTCAAGAGTAAGCAACTAAGCGAAATAAAGCCATGGAACGCTTATTTGCCTTCTATCTATGCATTCTGACACTCCAACAATGTGTTTTGCTTCAATTTGACTCATTTGACAAAGGTGCGTATTCCTGGAGTGAATATGCAGTTCTACTCAAGAGTAAGCAACTAAGCGAAATAAAGCCATGGAACGCTTATTTGCCTTCTATCTATGCATTCTGACACTCCAACAATGTGTTTTGCTTCAATTTGGGTCATTTCACAAAGGTGCTCATTTCTTGAGTGAATATGCAGTTCTACTCAAGAGTAAGCAACTAAGCGAAATAAAGCCATGGAACGCTTATTTGCCTTCTATCTATGCATTCTGACACTCCAACAATGTGTTTTGCTTCAATTTGACTCATTTGACAAATGTGCTCATTTCTTGAGTGAATATGCAGTTCTACTCAAGAGTAAGCAACTAAGCGAAATAAAGCCATGGAACGCTTATTTGCCTTCTATCTATGCATTCTGACACTCCAACAATGTTTTCTGCTTCAATTTGGCTCATTTTAAAAAGATGCTTATTTCTGGAGTGAATATGCAGTTCTACTCAAGAGTAAGCAACTAAGCGAAATAAAGCCATGGAACGCTTATTTGCCTTCTAACTATGCATTCTGACACTCCAACAATGTTTTCTGCTTCAATTTGGCTCATTTTAAAAAGATGCTTATTTCTGGAGTGAATATGCAGTTCTACTCAAGAGTAAGCAACTAAGCGAAATAAAGCCATGGAACGCTTATTTGCCTTCTATCTATGCATTCTGACACTCCAACAATGTGTTTTGCTTCAATTTGACTCATTTGACAAAGGTGCGTATTCCTGGAGTGAATATGCAGTTCTACTCAAGAGTAAGCAACTAAGCGAAATAAAGCCATGGAACGCTTATTTGCCTTCTATCTATGCATTCTGACACTCCAACAATGTTTTCTGCTTCAATTTGGCTCATTTTAAAAAGATGCTTATTTCT
The DNA here is from genome assembly GCF_963506605.1 of Zootoca vivipara. NCBI lineage: Eukaryota > Metazoa > Chordata > Lepidosauria > Squamata > Lacertidae > Zootoca > Zootoca vivipara. The sequence goes on along the minus strand of NW_026801986.1, from coordinate 92,007 downwards.
GGAGTGAATATGCAGTTCTACTCAAGAGTAAGCAACTAAGCGAAATAAAGCCATGGAACGCTTATTTGCCTTCTAACTATGCATTCTGACACTCCAACAATGTTTTCTGCTTCAATTTGGCTCATTTTAAAAAGATGCTTATTTCTGGAGTGAATATGCAGTTCTACTCAAGAGTAAGCAACTAAGCGAAATAAAGCCATGGAACGCTTATTTGCCTTCTATCTATGCATTCTGACACTCCAACAATGTGTTTTGCTTCAATTTGACTCATTTGACAAAGGTGCGTATTCCTGGAGTGAATATGCAGTTCTACTCAAGAGTAAGCAACTAAGCGAAATAAAGCCATGGAACGCTTATTTGCCTTCTATCTATGCATTCTGACACTCCAACAATGTGTTTTGCTTCAATTTGACTCATTTGACAAAGGTGCGTATTCCTGGAGTGAATATGCAGTTCTACTCAAGAGTAAGCAACTAAGCGAAATAAAGCCATGGAACGCTTATTTGCCTTCTATCTATGCATTCTGACACTCCAACAATGTGTTTTGCTTCAATTTGACTCATTTGACAAATGTGCTCATTTCTTGAGTGAATATGCAGTTCTTCTCAAGAGTAAGCAACTAAGCAAAATAAAGCCATGGAACGCTTATTTGCCTTCTATCTATGCATTCTGACACTCCAACAATGTGTTTTGCTTCAATTTGACTCATTTGACAAAGGTACTTATTCCTGGAGTGAATATGCAGTTCTACTCAAGAGTAAGCAACTAAGCGAAATAAAGCCATGGAACGCTTATTCGCCTTCTATCTATGCATTCTGACACTCCAACAATGTGTTTTGCTTCAATTTGACTCATTTGACAAAGGTGCTTATTCCTGGAGTGAATATGCAGTTCTACTCAAGAGTAAGCAACTAAGCGAAATAAAGCCATGGAACGCTTATTTGCCTTCTATCAATGCATTCTGACACTCCAACAATGTGTTTTGCTTCAATTTGACTCATTTGACAAAGGTGCGTATTCCTGGAGTGAATATGCAGTTCTACTCAAGAGTAAGCAACTAAGCGAAATAAAGCCATGGAACGCTTATTTGCCTTCTATCTATGCATTCTGACACTCCAACAATGTGTTTTGCTTCAATTTGACTCATTTGACAAAGGTGCGTATTCCTGGAGTGAATATGCAGTTCTACTCAAGAGTAAGCAACTAAGCGAAATAAAGCCATGGAACGCTTATTTGCCTTCTATCTATGCATTCTGACACTCCAACAATGTGTTTTGCTTCAATTTGACTCATTTGACAAAGGTGCGTATTCCTGGAGTGAATATGCAGTTCTACTCAAGAGTAAGCAACTAAGCGAAATAAAGCCATGGAACGCTTATTTGCCTTCTATCTATGCATTCTGACACTCCAACAATGTGTTTTGCTTCAATTTGGGTCATTTCACAAAGGTGCTCATTTCTTGAGTGAATATGCAGTTCTACTCAAGAGTAAGCAACTAAGCAAAATAAAGCCATGGAACGCTTATTTGCCTTCTATGCATTCTGACACTCCAACAATGTGTTTTGCTTCAATTTGACTCATTTGACAAAGGTGCGTATTCCTGGAGTGAATATGCAGTTCTACTCAAGAGTAAGCAACTAAGCGAAATAAAGCCATGGAACGCTTATTTGCCTTCTATCTATGCATTCTGACACTCCAACAATGTTTTCTGCTTCAATTTGGCTCATTTTAAAAAGATGCTTATTTCTGGAGTGAATATGCAGTTCTACTCAAGAGTAAGCAACTAAGCGAAATAAAGCCATGGAACGCTTATTTGCCTTCTAACTATGCATTCTGACACTCCAACAATGTTTTCTGCTTCAATTTGGCTCATTTTAAAAAGATGCTTATTTCTGGAGTGAATATGCAGTTCTACTCAAGAGTAAGCAACTAAGCGAAATAAAGCCATGGAACGCTTATTTGCCTTCTATCTATGCATTCTGACACTCCAACAATGTGTTTTGCTTCAATTTGACTCATTTGACAAAGGTGCGTATTCCTGGAGTGAATATGCAGTTCTACTCAAGAGTAAGCAACTAAGCGAAATAAAGCCATGGAACGCTTATTTGCCTTCTATCTATGCATTCTGACACTCCAACAATGTGTTTTGCTTCAATTTGGGTCATTTCACAAAGGTGCTCATTTCTTGAGTGAATATGCAGTTCTACTAAAGAGTAAGCAACTAAGCGAAATAAAGCCATGGAACGCTTATTTGCCTTCTATCTATGCATTCTGACACTCCAACAATGTTTTCTGCTTCAATTTGGCTCATTTTAAAAAGATGCTTATTTCTGGAGTGAATATGCAGTTCTACTCAAGAGTAAGCAACTAAGCGAAATAAAGCCATGGAACGCTTATTTGCCTTCTATCTATGCATTCTGACACTCCAACAATGTGTTTTGCTTCAATTTGACTCATTTGACAAAGGTGCGTATTCCTGGAGTGAATATGCAGTTCTACTCAAGAGTAAGCAACTAAGCGAAATAAAGCCATGGAACGCTTATTTGCCTTCTATCTATGCATTCTGACACTCCAACAATGTGTTTTGCTTCAATTTGGGTCATTTCACAAAGGTGCTCATTTCTTGAGTGAATATGCAGTTCTACTAAAGAGTAAGCAACTAAGCGAAATAAAGCCATGGAACGCTTATTTGCCTTCTATCTATGCATTCTGACACTCCAACAATGTTTTCTGCTTCAATTTGGCTCTTTAAAAAGATGCTTATTTCTGAATATGCAGTTCTACTCAAGAGTAAGCAACTAAGCGAAATAAAGCCATGGAACGCTTATTTGCCTTCTATCTATGCATTCTGACACTCCAACAATGTGTTTTGCTTCAATTTGACTCATTTGACAAAGGTGCGTATTCCTGGAGTGAATATGCAGTTCTACTCAAGAGTAAGCAACTAAGCGAAATAAAGCCATGGAACGCTTATTTGCCTTCTATCTATGCATTCTGACACTCCAACAATGTGTTTTGCTTCAATTTGACTCATTTGACAAAGGTGCTTATTCCTGGAGTGAATATGCAGTTCTACTCAAGAGTAAGCAACTAAGCGAAATAAAGCCATGGAACGCTTATTTGCCTTCTATCTATGCATTCTGACACTCCAACAATGTGTTTTGCTTCAATTTGACTCATTTGACAAATGTGCTCATTTCTTGAGTGAATATGCAGTTCTACTCAAGAGTAAGCAACTAAGCGAAATAAAGCCATGGAACGCTTATTTGCCTTCTATCTATGCATTCTGACACTCCAACAATGTTTTCTGCTTCAATTTGGCTCATTTTAAAAAGATGCTTATTTCTGGAGTGAATATGCAGTTCTACTCAAGAGTAAGCAACTAAGCGAAATAAAGCCATGGAACGCTTATTTGCCTTCTAACTATGCATTCTGACACTCCAACAATGTTTTCTGCTTCAATTTGGCTCATTTTAAAAAGATGCTTATTTCTGGAGTGAATATGCAGTTCTACTCAAGAGTAAGCAACTAAGCGAAATAAAGCCATGGAACGCTTATTTGCCTTCTATCTATGCATTCTGACACTCCAACAATGTGTTTTGCTTCAATTTGACTCATTTGACAAAGGTGCGTATTCCTGGAGTGAATATGCAGTTCTACTCAAGAGTAAGCAACTAAGCGAAATAAAGCCATGGAACGCTTATTTGCCTTCTATCTATGCATTCTGACACTCCAACAATGTGTTTTGCTTCAATTTGACTCATTTGACAAAGGTGCGTATTCCTGGAGTGAATATGCAGTTCTACTCAAGAGTAAGCAACTAAGCGAAATAAAGCCATGGAACGCTTATTTGCCTTCTATCTATGCATTCTGACACTCCAACAATGTGTTTTGCTTCAATTTGACTCATTTGACAAATGTGCTCATTTCTTGAGTGAATATGCAGTTCTTCTCAAGAGTAAGCAACTAAGCAAAATAAAGCCATGGAACGCTTATTTGCCTTCTATCTATGCATTCTGACACTCCAACAATGTGTTTTGCTTCAATTTGACTCATTTGACAAAGGTACTTATTCCTGGAGTGAATATGCAGTTCTACTCAAGAGTAAGCAACTAAGCGAAATAAAGCCATGGAACGCTTATTCGCCTTCTATCTATGCATTCTGACACTCCAACAATGTGTTTTGCTTCAATTTGACTCATTTGACAAAGGTGCTTATTCCTGGAGTGAATATGCAGTTCTACTCAAGAGTAAGCAACTAAGCGAAATAAAGCCATGGAACGCTTATTTGCCTTCTATCAATGCATTCTGACACTCCAACAATGTGTTTTGCTTCAATTTGACTCATTTGACAAAGGTGCGTATTCCTGGAGTGAATATGCAGTTCTACTCAAGAGTAAGCAACTAAGCGAAATAAAGCCATGGAACGCTTATTTGCCTTCTATCTATGCATTCTGACACTCCAACAATGTGTTTTGCTTCAATTTGACTCATTTGACAAAGGTGCGTATTCCTGGAGTGAATATGCAGTTCTACTCAAGAGTAAGCAACTAAGCGAAATAAAGCCATGGAACGCTTATTTGCCTTCTATCTATGCATTCTGACACTCCAACAATGTGTTTTGCTTCAATTTGACTCATTTGACAAAGGTGCGTATTCCTGGAGTGAATATGCAGTTCTACTCAAGAGTAAGCAACTAAGCGAAATAAAGCCATGGAACGCTTATTTGCCTTCTATCTATGCATTCTGACACTCCAACAATGTGTTTTGCTTCAATTTGGGTCATTTCACAAAGGTGCTCATTTCTTGAGTGAATATGCAGTTCTACTCAAGAGTAAGCAACTAAGCAAAATAAAGCCATGGAACGCTTATTTGCCTTCTATGCATTCTGACACTCCAACAATGTGTTTTGCTTCAATTTGACTCATTTGACAAAGGTGCGTATTCCTGGAGTGAATATGCAGTTCTACTCAAGAGTAAGCAACTAAGCGAAATAAAGCCATGGAACGCTTATTTGCCTTCTATCTATGCATTCTGACACTCCAACAATGTTTTCTGCTTCAATTTGGCTCATTTTAAAAAGATGCTTATTTCTGGAGTGAATATGCAGTTCTACTCAAGAGTAAGCAACTAAGCGAAATAAAGCCATGGAACGCTTATTTGCCTTCTAACTATGCATTCTGACACTCCAACAATGTTTTCTGCTTCAATTTGGCTCATTTTAAAAAGATGCTTATTTCTGGAGTGAATATGCAGTTCTACTCAAGAGTAAGCAACTAAGCGAAATAAAGCCATGGAACGCTTATTTGCCTTCTATCTATGCATTCTGACACTCCAACAATGTGTTTTGCTTCAATTTGACTCATTTGACAAAGGTGCGTATTCCTGGAGTGAATATGCAGTTCTACTCAAGAGTAAGCAACTAAGCGAAATAAAGCCATGGAACGCTTATTTGCCTTCTATCTATGCATTCTGACACTCCAACAATGTGTTTTGCTTCAATTTGGGTCATTTCACAAAGGTGCTCATTTCTTGAGTGAATATGCAGTTCTACTAAAGAGTAAGCAACTAAGCGAAATAAAGCCATGGAACGCTTATTTGCCTTCTATCTATGCATTCTGACACTCCAACAATGTTTTCTGCTTCAATTTGGCTCATTTTAAAAAGATGCTTATTTCTGGAGTGAATATGCAGTTCTACTCAAGAGTAAGCAACTAAGCGAAATAAAGCCATGGAACGCTTATTTGCCTTCTATCTATGCATTCTGACACTCCAACAATGTGTTTTGCTTCAATTTGACTCATTTGACAAAGGTGCGTATTCCTGGAGTGAATATGCAGTTCTACTCAAGAGTAAGCAACTAAGCGAAATAAAGCCATGGAACGCTTATTTGCCTTCTATCTATGCATTCTGACACTCCAACAATGTGTTTTGCTTCAATTTGGGTCATTTCACAAAGGTGCTCATTTCTTGAGTGAATATGCAGTTCTACTAAAGAGTAAGCAACTAAGCGAAATAAAGCCATGGAACGCTTATTTGCCTTCTATCTATGCATTCTGACACTCCAACAATGTTTTCTGCTTCAATTTGGCTCTTTAAAAAGATGCTTATTTCTGAATATGCAGTTCTACTCAAGAGTAAGCAACTAAGCGAAATAAAGCCATGGAACGCTTATTTGCCTTCTATCTATGCATTCTGACACTCCAACAATGTGTTTTGCTTCAATTTGACTCATTTGACAAAGGTGCGTATTCCTGGAGTGAATATGCAGTTCTACTCAAGAGTAAGCAACTAAGCGAAATAAAGCCATGGAACGCTTATTTGCCTTCTATCTATGCATTCTGACACTCCAACAATGTGTTTTGCTTCAATTTGACTCATTTGACAAAGGTGCTTATTCCTGGAGTGAATATGCAGTTCTACTCAAGAGTAAGCAACTAAGCGAAATAAAGCCATGGAACGCTTATTTGCCTTCTATCTATGCATTCTGACACTCCAACAATGTGTTTTGCTTCAATTTGACTCATTTGACAAATGTGCTCATTTCTTGAGTGAATATGCAGTTCTACTCAAGAGTAAGCAACTAAGCGAAATAAAGCCATGGAACGCTTATTTGCCTTCTATCAATGCATTCTGACACTCCAACAATGTTTTCTGCTTCAATTTGGCTCATTTTAAAAAGATGCTTATTTCTGGAGTGAATATGCAGTTCTATTCAAGAGTAAGCAACTAAGCGAAATAAAGCCATGGAACGCTGATTTGCCTTCTAACTATGCATTCTGACACTCCAACAATGTTTTCTGCTTCAATTTGGCTCATTTTAAAAAGATGCTTATTTCTGGAGTGAATATGCAGTTCTACTCAAGAGGAAGCAACTAAGTGAAATAAAGCCATGGAACGCTTATTTGCCTTCTATCTATGCATTCTGACACTCCAACAATGTGTTTTGCTTCAATTTGACTCATTTGACAAAGGTGCGTATTCCTGGAGTGAATATGCAGTTCTACTCAAGAGTAAGCAACTAAGCGAAATAAAGCCATGGAACGCTTATTTGCCTTCTATCTATGCATTCTGACACTCCAACAATGTGTTTTGCTTCAATTTGACTCATTTGACAAAGGTGCTTATTCCTGGAGTGAATATGCAGTTCTACTCAAGAGTAAGCAACTAAGCGAAATAAAGCCATGGAACGCTTATTTGCCTTCTATCTATGCATTCTGACACTCCAACAATGTGTTTTGCTTCAATTTGACTCATTTGACAAATGTGCTCATTTCTTGAGTGAATATGCAGTTCTACTCAAGAGTAAGCAACTAAGCGAAATAAAGCCATGGAACGCTTATTTGCCTTCTATCAATGCATTCTGACACTCCAACAATGTTTTCTGCTTCAATTTGGCTCATTTTAAAAAGATGCTTATTTCTGGAGTGAATATGCAGTTCTATTCAAGAGTAAGCAACTAAGCGAAATAAAGCCATGGAACGCTGATTTGCCTTCTAACTATGCATTCTGACACTCCAACAATGTTTTCTGCTTCAATTTGGCTCATTTTAAAAAGATGCTTATTTCTGGAGTGAATATGCAGTTCTACTCAAGAGGAAGCAACTAAGTGAAATAAAGCCATGGAACGCTTATTTGCCTTCTATCTATGCATTCTGACACTCCAACAATGTGTTTTGCTTCAATTTGACTCATTTGACAAAGGTGCGTATTCCTGGAGTGAATATGCAGTTCTACTCAAGAGTAAGCAACTAAGCGAAATAAAGCCATGGAACGCTTATTTGCCTTCTATCTTTGCATTCTGACACTCCAACAATGTGTTTTGCTTCAATTTGACTCATTTGACAAAGGTACTTATTCCTGGAGTGAATATGCAGTTCTACTCAAGAGTAAGCAACTAAGCGAAATAAAGTCATGGAACGCTTATTCGCCTTCTATCTATGCATTCTGACACTCCAACAATGTGTTTTGCTTCAATTTGACTCATTTGACAAAGGTGCTTATTCCTGGAGTGAATATGCAGTTCTACTCAAGAGTAAGCAACTAAGCGAAATAAAGCCATGGAATGCTTATTTGCCTTCTATCTATGCATTCTGACACTCCAACAATGTGTTTTGCTTCAATTTGACTCATTTGACAAATGTGCTTATTCCTGGAGTGAATATGCAGTTCTACTCAAGAGTAAGCAACTAAGCGAAATAAAGCCATGGAACGCTTATTTGCCTTCTATCTATGCATTCTGACACTCCAACAATGTGTTTTGCTTCAATTTGACTCATTTGACAAATGTGCTTATTCCTGGAGTGAATATGCAGTTCTACTCAAGAGTAAGCAACTAAGCGAAATAAAGCCATGGAATGCTTATTTGCCTTCTATCTATGCATTCTGACACTCCAACAATGTGTTTTGCTTCAATTTGACTCATTTGACAAAGGTGCGTATTCCTGGAGTGAATATGCAGTTCTACTCAAGAGTAAGCAACTAAGCGAAATAAAGCCATGGAACGCTTATTTGCCTTCTATCTATGCATTCTGACACTCCAACAATGTGTTTTGCTTCAATTTGACTCATTTGACAAAGGTGCGTATTCCTGGAGTGAATATGCAGTTCTACTCAAGAGTAAGCAACTAAGCGAAATAAAGCCATGGAACGCTTATTTGCCTTCTATCTATGCATTCTGACACTCCAACAATGTGTTTTGCTTCAATTTGACTCATTTGACAAAGGTGCGTATTCCTGGAGTGAATATGCAGTTCTACTCAAGAGTAAGCAACTAAGCGAAATAAAGCCATGGAACGCTTATTTGCCTTCTATCTATGCATTCTGACACTCCAACAATGTGTTTTGCTTCAATTTGACTCATTTGACAAAGGTACTTATTCCTGGAGTGAATATGCAGTTCTACTCAAGAGTAAGCAACTAAGCGAAATAAAGCCATGGAACGCTTATTCGCCTTCTATCTATGCATTCTGACACTCCAACAATGTGTTTTGCTTCAATTTGACTCATTTGACAAAGGTGCGTATTCCTGGAGTGAATATGCAGTTCTACTCAAGAGTAAGCAACTAAGCGAAATAAAGCCATGGAACGCTTATTTGCCTTCTATCTATGCATTCTGACACTCCAACAATGTGTTTTGCTTCAATTTGACTCATTTGACAAAGGTGCTTATTCCTGGAGTGAATATGCAGTTCTACTCAAGAGTAAGCAACTAAGCGAAATAAAGCCATGGAACGCTTATTTGCCTTCTATCTATGCATTCTGACACTCCAACAATGTGTTTTGCTTCAATTTGACTCATTTACAAATGTGCTCATTTCTTGAGTGAATATGCAGTTCTACTCAAGAGTAAGCAACTAAGCGAAATAAAGCCATGGAACGCTTATTTGCCTTCTATCAATGCATTCTGACACTCCAACAATGTTTTCTGCTTCAATTTGGCTCATTTTAAAAAGATGCTTATTTCTGGAGTGAATATGCAGTTCTATTCAAGAGTAAGCAACTAAGCGAAATAAAGCCATGGAACGCTGATTTGCCTTCTAACTATGCATTCTGACACTCCAACAATGTTTTCTGCTTCAATTTGGCTCATTTTAAAAAGATGCTTATTTCTGGAGTGAATATGCAGTTCTACTCAAGAGGAAGCAACTAAGTGAAATAAAGCCATGGAACGCTTATTTGCCTTCTATCTATGCATTCTGACACTCCAACAATGTGTTTTGCTTCAATTTGACTCATTTGACAAAGGTGCGTATTCCTGGAGTGAATATGCAGTTCTACTCAAGAGTAAGCAACTAAGCGAAATAAAGCCATGGAACGCTTATTTGCCTTCTATCTATGCATTCTGACACTCCAACAATGTGTTTTGCTTCAATTTGACTCATTTGACAAATGTGCTTATTCCTGGAGTGAATATGCAGTTCTACTCAAGAGTAAGCAACTAAGCGAAATAAAGCCATGGAACGCTGATTTGCCTTCTAACTATGCATTCTGACACTCCAACAATGTTTTCTGCTTCAATTTGGCTCATTTTAAAAAGATGCTTATTTCTGGAGTGAATATGCAGTTCTACTCAAGAGGAAGCAACTAAGTGAAATAAAGCCATGGAACGCTTATTTGCCTTCTATCTATGCATTCTGACACTCCAACAATGTGTTTTGCTTCAATTTGACTCATTTGACAAAGGTGCGTATTCCTGGAGTGAATATGCAGTTCTACTCAAGAGTAAGCAACTAAGCGAAATAAAGCCATGGAACGCTTATTTGCCTTCTATCTATGCATTCTGACACTCCAACAATGTGTTTTGCTTCAATTTGACTCATTTGACAAAGGTACTTATTCCTGGAGTGAATATGCAGTTCTACTCAAGAGTAAGCACCTAAGCGAAATAAAGCCATGGAACGCTTATTTGCCTTCTATCTATGCATTCTGACACTCCAACAATGTGTTTTGCTTCAATTTGACTCATTTGACAAATGTGCTTATTCCTGGAGTGAATATGCAGTTCTACTCAAGAGTAAGCAACTAAGCGAAATAAAGCCATGGAACGCTGATTTGCCTTCTAACTATGCATTCTGACACTCCAACAATGTTTTCTGCTTCAATTTGGCTCATTTTAAAAAGATGCTTATTTCTGGAGTGAATATGCAGTTCTACTCAAGAGGAAGCAACTAAGTGAAATAAAGCCATGGAACGCTTATTTGCCTTCTATCTATGCATTCTGACACTCCAACAATGTGTTTTGCTTCAATTTGACTCATTTGACAAAGGTGCGTATTCCTGGAGTGAATATGCAGTTCTACTCAAGAGTAAGCAACTAAGCGAAATAAAGCCATGGAACGCTTATTTGCCTTCTATCTATGCATTCTGACACTCCAACAATGTGTTTTGCTTCAATTTGACTCATTTGACAAAGGTGCTTATTCCTGGAGTGAATATGCAGTTCTACTCAAGAGTAAGCAACTAAGCGAAATAAAGCCATGGAACGCTTATTTGCCTTCTATCTATGCATTCTGACACTCCAACAATGTGTTTTGCTTCAATTTGACTCATTTGACAAATGTGCTTATTCCTGGAGTGAATATGCAGTTCTACTCAAGAGTAAGCAACTAAGCGAAATAAAGCCATGGAACGCTTATTTGCCTTCTATCTATGCATTCTGACACTCCAACAATGTGTTTTGCTTCAATTTGACTCATTTGACAAATGTGCTTATTCCTGGAGTGAATATGCAGTTCTACTCAAGAGTAAGCAACTAAGCGAAATAAAGCCATGGAACGCTTATTTGCCTTCTATCTATGCATTCTGACACTCCAACAATGTGTTTTGCTTCAATTTGACTCATTTGACAAAGGTGCGTATTCCTGGAGTGAATATGCAGTTCTACTCAAGAGTAAGCAACTAAGCGAAATAAAGCCATGGAACGCTTATTTGCCTTCTATCTATGCATTCTGACACTCCAACAATGTGTTTTGCTTCAATTTGACTCATTTGACAAAGGTGCGTATTCCTGGAGTGAATATGCAGTTCTACTCAAGAGTAAGCAACTAAGCGAAATAAAGCCATGGAACGCTTATTTGCCTTCTATCTATGCATTCTGACACTCCAACAATGTGTTTTGCTTCAATTTGACTCATTTGACAAAGGTGCGTATTCCTGGAGTGAATATGCAGTTCTACTCAAGAGTAAGCAACTAAGCGAAATAAAGCCATGGAACGCTTATTTGCCTTCTATCTATGCATTCTGACACTCCAACAATGTGTTTTGCTTCAATTTGACTCATTTGACAAAGGTACTTATTCCTGGAGTGAATATGCAGTTCTACTCAAGAGTAAGCAACTAAGCGAAATAAAGCCATGGAACGCTTATTCGCCTTCTATCTATGCATTCTGACACTCCAACAATGTGTTTTGCTTCAATTTGACTCATTTGACAAAGGTGCTTATTCCTGGAGTGAATATGCAGTTCTACTCAAGAGTAAGCAACTAAGCGAAATAAAGCCATGGAACGCTTATTTGCCTTCTATCTATGCATTCTGACACTCCAACAATGTGTTTTGCTTCAATTTGACTCATTTGACAAAGGTACTTATTCCTGGAGTGAATATGCAGTTCTACTCAAGAGTAAGCAACTAAGCGAAATAAAGCCATGGAACGCTTATTCGCCTTCTATCTATGCATTCTGACACTCCAACAATGTGTTTTGCTTCAATTTGACTCATTTGACAAAGGTGCTTATTCCTGGAGTGAATATGCAGTTCTACTCAAGAGTAAGCAACTAAGCGAAATAAAGCCATGGAACGCTTATTTGCCTTCTATCTATGCATTCTGACACTCCAACAATGTGTTTTGCTTCAATTTGACTCATTTGACAAATGTGCTTATTCCTGGAGTGAATATGCAGTTCTACTCAAGAGTAAGCAACTAAGCGAAATAAAGCCATGGAACGCTTATTTGCCTTCTATCTATGCATTCTGACACTCCAACAATGTGTTTTGCTTCAATTTGACTCATTTGACAAATGTGCTTATTCCTGGAGTGAATATGCAGTTCTACTCAAGAGTAAGCAACTAAGCGAAATAAAGCCATGGAACGCTTATTTGCCTTCTATCTATGCATTCTGACACTCCAACAATGTGTTTTGCTTCAATTTGACTCATTTGACAAAGGTGCGTATTCCTGGAGTGAATATGCAGTTCTACTCAAGAGTAAGCAACTAAGCGAAATAAAGCCATGGAACGCTTATTTGCCTTCTATCTATGCATTCTGACACTCCAACAATGTGTTTTGCTTCAATTTGACTCATTTGACAAAGGTGCGTATTCCTGGAGTGAATATGCAGTTCTACTCAAGAGTAAGCAACTAAGCGAAATAAAGCCATGGAACGCTTATTTGCCTTCTATCTATGCATTCTGACACTCCAACAATGTGTTTTGCTTCAATTTGACTCATTTGACAAAGGTGCGTATTCCTGGAGTGAATATGCAGTTCTACTCAAGAGTAAGCAACTAAGCGAAATAAAGCCATGGAACGCTTATTTGCCTTCTATCTATGCATTCTGACACTCCAACAATGTGTTTTGCTTCAATTTGACTCATTTGACAAAGGTACTTATTCCTGGAGTGAATATGCAGTTCTACTCAAGAGTAAGCAACTAAGCGAAATAAAGCCATGGAACGCTTATTCGCCTTCTATCTATGCATTCTGACACTCCAACAATGTGTTTTGCTTCAATTTGACTCATTTGACAAAGGTGCTTATTCCTGGAGTGAATATGCAGTTCTACTCAAGAGTAAGCAACTAAGCGAAATAAAGCCATGGAACGCTTATTTGCCTTCTATCTATGCATTCTGACACTCCAACAATGTGTTTTGCTTCAATTTGACTCATTTGACAAAGGTACTTATTCCTGGAGTGAATATGCAGTTCTACTCAAGAGTAAGCAACTAAGCGAAATAAAGCCATGGAACGCTTATTCGCCTTCTATCTATGCATTCTGACACTCCAACAATGTGTTTTGCTTCAATTTGACTCATTTGACAAAGGTGCTTATTCCTGGAGTGAATATGCAGTTCTACTCAAGAGTAAGCAACTAAGCGAAATAAAGCCATGGAACGCTTATTTGCCTTCTATCTATGCATTCTGACACTCCAACAATGTGTTTTGCTTCAATTTGACTCATTTGACAAATGTGCTTATTCCTGGAGTGAATATGCAGTTCTACTCAAGAGTAAGCAACTAAGCGAAATAAAGCCATGGAAAGCTTATTTGCCTTCTATCTATGCATTCTGACACTCCAACAATGTGTTTTGCTTCAATTTGACTCATTTGACAAATGTGCTTATTCCTGGAGTGAATATGCAGTTCTACTCAAGAGTAAGCAACTAAGCGAAATAAAGCCATGGAACGCTTATTTGCCTTCTATCTATGCATTCTGACACTCCAACAATGTGTTTTGCTTCAATTTGACTCATTTGACAAAGGTGCGTATTCCTGGAGTGAATATGCAGTTCTACTCAAGAGTAAGCAACTAAGCGAAATAAAGCCATGGAACGCTTATTTGCCTTCTATCTATGCATTCTGACACTCCAACAATGTGTTTTGCTTCAATTTGACTCATTTGACAAAGGTGCGTATTCCTGGAGTGAATATGCAGTTCTACTCAAGAGTAAGCAACTAAGCGAAATAAAGCCATGGAACGCTTATTTGCCTTCTATCTATGCATTCTGACACTCCAACAATGTGTTTTGCTTCAATTTGGGTCATTTCACAAAGGTGCTCATTTCTTGAGTGAATATGCAGTTCTACTAAAGAGTAAGCAACTAAGCGAAATAAAGCCATGGAACGCTTATTTGCCTTCTATCTATGCATTCTGACACTCCAACAATGTTTTCTGCTTCAATTTGGCTCATTTTAAAAAGATGCTTATTTCTGGAGTGAATATGCAGTTCTACTCAAGAGTAAGCAACTAAGCGAAATAAAGCCATGGAACGCTTATTTGCCTTCTATCTATGCATTCTGACACTCCAACAATGTGTTTTGCTTCAATTTGACTCATTTGACAAAGGTGCGTATTCCTGGAGTGAATATGCAGTTCTACTCAAGAGTAAGCAACTAAGCGAAATAAAGCCATGGAACGCTTATTTGCCTTCTATCTATGCATTCTGACACTCCAACAATGTGTTTTGCTTCAATTTGGGTCATTTCACAAAGGTGCTCATTTCTTGAGTGAATATGCAGTTCTACTAAAGAGTAAGCAACTAAGCGAAATAAAGCCATGGAACGCTTATTTGCCTTCTATCTATGCATTCTGACACTCCAACAATGTTTTCTGCTTCAATTTGGCTCTTTAAAAAGATGCTTATTTCTGAATATGCAGTTCTACTCAAGAGTAAGCAACTAAGCGAAATAAAGCCATGGAACGCTTATTTGCCTTCTATCTATGCATTCTGACACTCCAACAATGTGTTTTGCTTCAATTTGACTCATTTGACAAAGGTGCGTATTCCTGGAGTGAATATGCAGTTCTACTCAAGAGTAAGCAACTAAGCGAAATAAAGCCATGGAACGCTTATTTGCCTTCTATCTATGCATTCTGACACTCCAACAATGTGTTTTGCTTCAATTTGACTCATTTGACAAAGGTGCTTATTCCTGGAGTGAATATGCAGTTCTACTCAAGAGTAAGCAACTAAGCGAAATAAAGCCATGGAACGCTTATTTGCCTTCTATCTATGCATTCTGACACTCCAACAATGTGTTTTGCTTCAATTTGACTCATTTGACAAATGTGCTCATTTCTTGAGTGAATATGCAGTTCTACT
Source organism: Zootoca vivipara (assembly GCF_963506605.1). Classification (NCBI taxonomy): domain Eukaryota; kingdom Metazoa; phylum Chordata; class Lepidosauria; order Squamata; family Lacertidae; genus Zootoca; species Zootoca vivipara. The sequence continues at coordinate 76,685 of NW_026801986.1, read as the reverse complement.
CAAGAGTAAGCAACTAAGCGAAATAAAGCCATGGAACGCTTATTTGCCTTCTATCTATGCATTCTGACACTCCAACAATGTTTTCTGCTTCAATTTGGCTCATTTTAAAAAGATGCTTATTTCTGGAGTGAATATGCAGTTCTACTCAAGAGTAAGCAACTAAGCGAAATAAAGCCATGGAACGCTTATTTGCCTTCTAACTATGCATTCTGACACTCCAACAATGTTTTCTGCTTCAATTTGGCTCATTTTAAAAAGATGCTTATTTCTGGAGTGAATATGCAGTTCTACTCAAGAGTAAGCAACTAAGCGAAATAAAGCCATGGAACGCTTATTTGCCTTCTATCTATGCATTCTGACACTCCAACAATGTGTTTTGCTTCAATTTGACTCATTTGACAAAGGTGCGTATTCCTGGAGTGAATATGCAGTTCTACTCAAGAGTAAGCAACTAAGCGAAATAAAGCCATGGAACGCTTATTTGCCTTCTATCTATGCATTCTGACACTCCAACAATGTGTTTTGCTTCAATTTGACTCATTTGACAAAGGTGCGTATTCCTGGAGTGAATATGCAGTTCTACTCAAGAGTAAGCAACTAAGCGAAATAAAGCCATGGAACGCTTATTTGCCTTCTATCTATGCATTCTGACACTCCAACAATGTGTTTTGCTTCAATTTGACTCATTTGACAAATGTGCTCATTTCTTGAGTGAATATGCAGTTCTTCTCAAGAGTAAGCAACTAAGCAAAATAAAGCCATGGAACGCTTATTTGCCTTCTATCTATGCATTCTGACACTCCAACAATGTGTTTTGCTTCAATTTGACTCATTTGACAAAGGTACTTATTCCTGGAGTGAATATGCAGTTCTACTCAAGAGTAAGCAACTAAGCGAAATAAAGCCATGGAACGCTTATTCGCCTTCTATCTATGCATTCTGACACTCCAACAATGTGTTTTGCTTCAATTTGACTCATTTGACAAAGGTGCTTATTCCTGGAGTGAATATGCAGTTCTACTCAAGAGTAAGCAACTAAGCGAAATAAAGCCATGGAACGCTTATTTGCCTTCTATCAATGCATTCTGACACTCCAACAATGTGTTTTGCTTCAATTTGACTCATTTGACAAAGGTGCGTATTCCTGGAGTGAATATGCAGTTCTACTCAAGAGTAAGCAACTAAGCGAAATAAAGCCATGGAACGCTTATTTGCCTTCTATCTATGCATTCTGACACTCCAACAATGTGTTTTGCTTCAATTTGACTCATTTGACAAAGGTGCGTATTCCTGGAGTGAATATGCAGTTCTACTCAAGAGTAAGCAACTAAGCGAAATAAAGCCATGGAACGCTTATTTGCCTTCTATCTATGCATTCTGACACTCCAACAATGTGTTTTGCTTCAATTTGACTCATTTGACAAAGGTGCGTATTCCTGGAGTGAATATGCAGTTCTACTCAAGAGTAAGCAACTAAGCGAAATAAAGCCATGGAACGCTTATTTGCCTTCTATCTATGCATTCTGACACTCCAACAATGTGTTTTGCTTCAATTTGGGTCATTTCACAAAGGTGCTCATTTCTTGAGTGAATATGCAGTTCTACTCAAGAGTAAGCAACTAAGCAAAATAAAGCCATGGAACGCTTATTTGCCTTCTATGCATTCTGACACTCCAACAATGTGTTTTGCTTCAATTTGACTCATTTGACAAAGGTGCGTATTCCTGGAGTGAATATGCAGTTCTACTCAAGAGTAAGCAACTAAGCGAAATAAAGCCATGGAACGCTTATTTGCCTTCTATCTATGCATTCTGACACTCCAACAATGTTTTCTGCTTCAATTTGGCTCATTTTAAAAAGATGCTTATTTCTGGAGTGAATATGCAGTTCTACTCAAGAGTAAGCAACTAAGCGAAATAAAGCCATGGAACGCTTATTTGCCTTCTAACTATGCATTCTGACACTCCAACAATGTTTTCTGCTTCAATTTGGCTCATTTTAAAAAGATGCTTATTTCTGGAGTGAATATGCAGTTCTACTCAAGAGTAAGCAACTAAGCGAAATAAAGCCATGGAACGCTTATTTGCCTTCTATCTATGCATTCTGACACTCCAACAATGTGTTTTGCTTCAATTTGACTCATTTGACAAAGGTGCGTATTCCTGGAGTGAATATGCAGTTCTACTCAAGAGTAAGCAACTAAGCGAAATAAAGCCATGGAACGCTTATTTGCCTTCTATCTATGCATTCTGACACTCCAACAATGTGTTTTGCTTCAATTTGGGTCATTTCACAAAGGTGCTCATTTCTTGAGTGAATATGCAGTTCTACTAAAGAGTAAGCAACTAAGCGAAATAAAGCCATGGAACGCTTATTTGCCTTCTATCTATGCATTCTGACACTCCAACAATGTTTTCTGCTTCAATTTGGCTCATTTTAAAAAGATGCTTATTTCTGGAGTGAATATGCAGTTCTACTCAAGAGTAAGCAACTAAGCGAAATAAAGCCATGGAACGCTTATTTGCCTTCTATCTATGCATTCTGACACTCCAACAATGTGTTTTGCTTCAATTTGACTCATTTGACAAAGGTGCGTATTCCTGGAGTGAATATGCAGTTCTACTCAAGAGTAAGCAACTAAGCGAAATAAAGCCATGGAACGCTTATTTGCCTTCTATCTATGCATTCTGACACTCCAACAATGTGTTTTGCTTCAATTTGGGTCATTTCACAAAGGTGCTCATTTCTTGAGTGAATATGCAGTTCTACTAAAGAGTAAGCAACTAAGCGAAATAAAGCCATGGAACGCTTATTTGCCTTCTATCTATGCATTCTGACACTCCAACAATGTTTTCTGCTTCAATTTGGCTCTTTAAAAAGATGCTTATTTCTGAATATGCAGTTCTACTCAAGAGTAAGCAACTAAGCGAAATAAAGCCATGGAACGCTTATTTGCCTTCTATCTATGCATTCTGACACTCCAACAATGTGTTTTGCTTCAATTTGACTCATTTGACAAAGGTGCGTATTCCTGGAGTGAATATGCAGTTCTACTCAAGAGTAAGCAACTAAGCGAAATAAAGCCATGGAACGCTTATTTGCCTTCTATCTATGCATTCTGACACTCCAACAATGTGTTTTGCTTCAATTTGACTCATTTGACAAAGGTGCTTATTCCTGGAGTGAATATGCAGTTCTACTCAAGAGTAAGCAACTAAGCGAAATAAAGCCATGGAACGCTTATTTGCCTTCTATCTATGCATTCTGACACTCCAACAATGTGTTTTGCTTCAATTTGACTCATTTGACAAATGTGCTCATTTCTTGAGTGAATATGCAGTTCTACTCAAGAGTAAGCAACTAAGCGAAATAAAGCCATGGAACGCTTATTTGCCTTCTATCAATGCATTCTGACACTCCAACAATGTTTTCTGCTTCAATTTGGCTCATTTTAAAAAGATGCTTATTTCTGGAGTGAATATGCAGTTCTATTCAAGAGTAAGCAACTAAGCGAAATAAAGCCATGGAACGCTGATTTGCCTTCTAACTATGCATTCTGACACTCCAACAATGTTTTCTGCTTCAATTTGGCTCATTTTAAAAAGATGCTTATTTCTGGAGTGAATATGCAGTTCTACTCAAGAGGAAGCAACTAAGTGAAATAAAGCCATGGAACGCTTATTTGCCTTCTATCTATGCATTCTGACACTCCAACAATGTGTTTTGCTTCAATTTGACTCATTTGACAAAGGTGCGTATTCCTGGAGTGAATATGCAGTTCTACTCAAGAGTAAGCAACTAAGCGAAATAAAGCCATGGAACGCTTATTTGCCTTCTATCTATGCATTCTGACACTCCAACAATGTGTTTTGCTTCAATTTGACTCATTTGACAAAGGTGCTTATTCCTGGAGTGAATATGCAGTTCTACTCAAGAGTAAGCAACTAAGCGAAATAAAGCCATGGAACGCTTATTTGCCTTCTATCTATGCATTCTGACACTCCAACAATGTGTTTTGCTTCAATTTGACTCATTTGACAAATGTGCTCATTTCTTGAGTGAATATGCAGTTCTACTCAAGAGTAAGCAACTAAGCGAAATAAAGCCATGGAACGCTTATTTGCCTTCTATCAATGCATTCTGACACTCCAACAATGTTTTCTGCTTCAATTTGGCTCATTTTAAAAAGATGCTTATTTCTGGAGTGAATATGCAGTTCTATTCAAGAGTAAGCAACTAAGCGAAATAAAGCCATGGAACGCTGATTTGCCTTCTAACTATGCATTCTGACACTCCAACAATGTTTTCTGCTTCAATTTGGCTCATTTTAAAAAGATGCTTATTTCTGGAGTGAATATGCAGTTCTACTCAAGAGGAAGCAACTAAGTGAAATAAAGCCATGGAACGCTTATTTGCCTTCTATCTATGCATTCTGACACTCCAACAATGTGTTTTGCTTCAATTTGACTCATTTGACAAAGGTGCGTATTCCTGGAGTGAATATGCAGTTCTACTCAAGAGTAAGCAACTAAGCGAAATAAAGCCATGGAACGCTTATTTGCCTTCTATCTTTGCATTCTGACACTCCAACAATGTGTTTTGCTTCAATTTGACTCATTTGACAAAGGTACTTATTCCTGGAGTGAATATGCAGTTCTACTCAAGAGTAAGCAACTAAGCGAAATAAAGTCATGGAACGCTTATTCGCCTTCTATCTATGCATTCTGACACTCCAACAATGTGTTTTGCTTCAATTTGACTCATTTGACAAAGGTGCTTATTCCTGGAGTGAATATGCAGTTCTACTCAAGAGTAAGCAACTAAGCGAAATAAAGCCATGGAACGCTTATTTGCCTTCTATCTATGCATTCTGACACTCCAACAATGTGTTTTGCTTCAATTTGACTCATTTGACAAATGTGCTCATTTCTTGAGTGAATATGCAGTTCTACTCAAGAGTAAGCAACTAAGCGAAATAAAGCCATGGAACGCTTATTTGCCTTCTATCAATGCATTCTGACACTCCAACAATGTTTTCTGCTTCAATTTGGCTCATTTTAAAAAGATGCTTATTTCTGGAGTGAATATGCAGTTCTATTCAAGAGTAAGCAACTAAGCGAAATAAAGCCATGGAACGCTGATTTGCCTTCTAACTATGCATTCTGACACTCCAACAATGTTTTCTGCTTCAATTTGGCTCATTTTAAAAAGATGCTTATTTCTGGAGTGAATATGCAGTTCTACTCAAGAGGAAGCAACTAAGTGAAATAAAGCCATGGAACGCTTATTTGCCTTCTATCTATGCATTCTGACACTCCAACAATGTGTTTTGCTTCAATTTGACTCATTTGACAAAGGTGCGTATTCCTGGAGTGAATATGCAGTTCTACTCAAGAGTAAGCAACTAAGCGAAATAAAGCCATGGAACGCTTATTTGCCTTCTATCTTTGCATTCTGACACTCCAACAATGTGTTTTGCTTCAATTTGACTCATTTGACAAAGGTACTTATTCCTGGAGTGAATATGCAGTTCTACTCAAGAGTAAGCAACTAAGCGAAATAAAGTCATGGAACGCTTATTCGCCTTCTATCTATGCATTCTGACACTCCAACAATGTGTTTTGCTTCAATTTGACTCATTTGACAAAGGTGCTTATTCCTGGAGTGAATATGCAGTTCTACTCAAGAGTAAGCAACTAAGCGAAATAAAGCCATGGAATGCTTATTTGCCTTCTATCTATGCATTCTGACACTCCAACAATGTGTTTTGCTTCAATTTGACTCATTTGACAAATGTGCTTATTCCTGGAGTGAATATGCAGTTCTACTCAAGAGTAAGCAACTAAGCGAAATAAAGCCATGGAACGCTTATTTGCCTTCTATCTATGCATTCTGACACTCCAACAATGTGTTTTGCTTCAATTTGACTCATTTGACAAATGTGCTTATTCCTGGAGTGAATATGCAGTTCTACTCAAGAGTAAGCAACTAAGCGAAATAAAGCCATGGAATGCTTATTTGCCTTCTATCTATGCATTCTGACACTCCAACAATGTGTTTTGCTTCAATTTGACTCATTTGACAAAGGTGCGTATTCCTGGAGTGAATATGCAGTTCTACTCAAGAGTAAGCAACTAAGCGAAATAAAGCCATGGAACGCTTATTTGCCTTCTATCTATGCATTCTGACACTCCAACAATGTGTTTTGCTTCAATTTGACTCATTTGACAAAGGTGCGTATTCCTGGAGTGAATATGCAGTTCTACTCAAGAGTAAGCAACTAAGCGAAATAAAGCCATGGAACGCTTATTTGCCTTCTATCTATGCATTCTGACACTCCAACAATGTGTTTTGCTTCAATTTGACTCATTTGACAAAGGTGCGTATTCCTGGAGTGAATATGCAGTTCTACTCAAGAGTAAGCAACTAAGCGAAATAAAGCCATGGAACGCTTATTTGCCTTCTATCTATGCATTCTGACACTCCAACAATGTGTTTTGCTTCAATTTGACTCATTTGACAAAGGTACTTATTCCTGGAGTGAATATGCAGTTCTACTCAAGAGTAAGCAACTAAGCGAAATAAAGCCATGGAACGCTTATTCGCCTTCTATCTATGCATTCTGACACTCCAACAATGTGTTTTGCTTCAATTTGACTCATTTGACAAAGGTGCGTATTCCTGGAGTGAATATGCAGTTCTACTCAAGAGTAAGCAACTAAGCGAAATAAAGCCATGGAACGCTTATTTGCCTTCTATCTATGCATTCTGACACTCCAACAATGTGTTTTGCTTCAATTTGACTCATTTGACAAAGGTGCTTATTCCTGGAGTGAATATGCAGTTCTACTCAAGAGTAAGCAACTAAGCGAAATAAAGCCATGGAACGCTTATTTGCCTTCTATCTATGCATTCTGACACTCCAACAATGTGTTTTGCTTCAATTTGACTCATTTACAAATGTGCTCATTTCTTGAGTGAATATGCAGTTCTACTCAAGAGTAAGCAACTAAGCGAAATAAAGCCATGGAACGCTTATTTGCCTTCTATCAATGCATTCTGACACTCCAACAATGTTTTCTGCTTCAATTTGGCTCATTTTAAAAAGATGCTTATTTCTGGAGTGAATATGCAGTTCTATTCAAGAGTAAGCAACTAAGCGAAATAAAGCCATGGAACGCTGATTTGCCTTCTAACTATGCATTCTGACACTCCAACAATGTTTTCTGCTTCAATTTGGCTCATTTTAAAAAGATGCTTATTTCTGGAGTGAATATGCAGTTCTACTCAAGAGGAAGCAACTAAGTGAAATAAAGCCATGGAACGCTTATTTGCCTTCTATCTATGCATTCTGACACTCCAACAATGTGTTTTGCTTCAATTTGACTCATTTGACAAAGGTGCGTATTCCTGGAGTGAATATGCAGTTCTACTCAAGAGTAAGCAACTAAGCGAAATAAAGCCATGGAACGCTTATTTGCCTTCTATCTATGCATTCTGACACTCCAACAATGTGTTTTGCTTCAATTTGACTCATTTGACAAATGTGCTTATTCCTGGAGTGAATATGCAGTTCTACTCAAGAGTAAGCAACTAAGCGAAATAAAGCCATGGAACGCTGATTTGCCTTCTAACTATGCATTCTGACACTCCAACAATGTTTTCTGCTTCAATTTGGCTCATTTTAAAAAGATGCTTATTTCTGGAGTGAATATGCAGTTCTACTCAAGAGGAAGCAACTAAGTGAAATAAAGCCATGGAACGCTTATTTGCCTTCTATCTATGCATTCTGACACTCCAACAATGTGTTTTGCTTCAATTTGACTCATTTGACAAAGGTGCGTATTCCTGGAGTGAATATGCAGTTCTACTCAAGAGTAAGCAACTAAGCGAAATAAAGCCATGGAACGCTTATTTGCCTTCTATCTATGCATTCTGACACTCCAACAATGTGTTTTGCTTCAATTTGACTCATTTGACAAAGGTACTTATTCCTGGAGTGAATATGCAGTTCTACTCAAGAGTAAGCAACTAAGCGAAATAAAGCCATGGAACGCTTATTCGCCTTCTATCTATGCATTCTGACACTCCAACAATGTGTTTTGCTTCAATTTGACTCATTTGACAAAGGTGCTTATTCCTGGAGTGAATATGCAGTTCTACTCAAGAGTAAGCAACTAAGCGAAATAAAGCCATGGAACGCTTATTTGCCTTCTATCTATGCATTCTGACACTCCAACAATGTGTTTTGCTTCAATTTGACTCATTTGACAAATGTGCTTATTCCTGGAGTGAATATGCAGTTCTACTCAAGAGTAAGCAACTAAGCGAAATAAAGCCATGGAACGCTTATTTGCCTTCTATCTATGCATTCTGACACTCCAACAATGTGTTTTGCTTCAATTTGACTCATTTGACAAATGTGCTTATTCCTGGAGTGAATATGCAGTTCTACTCAAGAGTAAGCAACTAAGCGAAATAAAGCCATGGAACGCTTATTTGCCTTCTATCTATGCATTCTGACACTCCAACAATGTGTTTTGCTTCAATTTGACTCATTTGACAAAGGTGCGTATTCCTGGAGTGAATATGCAGTTCTACTCAAGAGTAAGCAACTAAGCGAAATAAAGCCATGGAACGCTTATTTGCCTTCTATCTATGCATTCTGACACTCCAACAATGTGTTTTGCTTCAATTTGACTCATTTGACAAAGGTGCGTATTCCTGGAGTGAATATGCAGTTCTACTCAAGAGTAAGCAACTAAGCGAAATAAAGCCATGGAACGCTTATTTGCCTTCTATCTATGCATTCTGACACTCCAACAATGTGTTTTGCTTCAATTTGACTCATTTGACAAAGGTGCGTATTCCTGGAGTGAATATGCAGTTCTACTCAAGAGTAAGCAACTAAGCGAAATAAAGCCATGGAACGCTTATTTGCCTTCTATCTATGCATTCTGACACTCCAACAATGTGTTTTGCTTCAATTTGACTCATTTGACAAAGGTACTTATTCCTGGAGTGAATATGCAGTTCTACTCAAGAGTAAGCAACTAAGCGAAATAAAGCCATGGAACGCTTATTCGCCTTCTATCTATGCATTCTGACACTCCAACAATGTGTTTTGCTTCAATTTGACTCATTTGACAAAGGTGCTTATTCCTGGAGTGAATATGCAGTTCTACTCAAGAGTAAGCAACTAAGCGAAATAAAGCCATGGAACGCTTATTTGCCTTCTATCTATGCATTCTGACACTCCAACAATGTGTTTTGCTTCAATTTGACTCATTTGACAAAGGTACTTATTCCTGGAGTGAATATGCAGTTCTACTCAAGAGTAAGCAACTAAGCGAAATAAAGCCATGGAACGCTTATTCGCCTTCTATCTATGCATTCTGACACTCCAACAATGTGTTTTGCTTCAATTTGACTCATTTGACAAAGGTGCTTATTCCTGGAGTGAATATGCAGTTCTACTCAAGAGTAAGCAACTAAGCGAAATAAAGCCATGGAACGCTTATTTGCCTTCTATCTATGCATTCTGACACTCCAACAATGTGTTTTGCTTCAATTTGACTCATTTGACAAATGTGCTTATTCCTGGAGTGAATATGCAGTTCTACTCAAGAGTAAGCAACTAAGCGAAATAAAGCCATGGAAAGCTTATTTGCCTTCTATCTATGCATTCTGACACTCCAACAATGTGTTTTGCTTCAATTTGACTCATTTGACAAATGTGCTTATTCCTGGAGTGAATATGCAGTTCTACTCAAGAGTAAGCAACTAAGCGAAATAAAGCCATGGAACGCTTATTTGCCTTCTATCTATGCATTCTGACACTCCAACAATGTGTTTTGCTTCAATTTGACTCATTTGACAAAGGTGCGTATTCCTGGAGTGAATATGCAGTTCTACTCAAGAGTAAGCAACTAAGCGAAATAAAGCCATGGAACGCTTATTTGCCTTCTATCTATGCATTCTGACACTCCAACAATGTGTTTTGCTTCAATTTGACTCATTTGACAAAGGTGCGTATTCCTGGAGTGAATATGCAGTTCTACTCAAGAGTAAGCAACTAAGCGAAATAAAGCCATGGAACGCTTATTTGCCTTCTATCTATGCATTCTGACACTCCGACAATGTGTTTTGCTTCAATTTGACTCATTTGACAAATGTGCTTATTCCTGGAGTGAATATGCAGTTCTACTCAAGAGTAAGCAACTAAGCGAAATAAAGCCATGGAACGCTTATTTGCCTTCTATCTATGCATTCTGACACTCCAACAATGTGTTTTGCTTCAATTTGACTCATTTGACAAAGGTGCGTATTCCTGGAGTGAATATGCAGTTCTACTCAAGAGTAAGCAACTAAGCGAAATAAAGCCATGGAACGCTTATTTGCCTTCTATCTATGCATTCTGACACTCCAACAATGTGTTTTGCTTCAATTTGACTCATTTGACAAAGGTGCGTATTCCTGGAGTGAATATGCAGTTCTATTCAAGAGTAAGCAACTAAGCGAAATAAAGCCATGGAACGCTGATTTGCCTTCTAACTATGCATTCTGACACTCCAACAATGTTTTCTGCTTCAATTTGGCTCATTTTAAAAAGATGCTTATTTCTGGAGTGAATATGCAGTTCTACTCAAGAGGAAGCAACTAAGTGAAATAAAGCCATGGAACGCTTATTTGCCTTCTATCTATGCATTCTGACACTCCAACAATGTGTTTTGCTTCAATTTGACTCATTTGACAAAGGTGCGTATTCCTGGAGTGAATATGCAGTTCTACTCAAGAGTAAGCAACTAAGCGAAATAAAGCCATGGAACGCTTATTTGCCTTCTATCTATGCATTCTGACACTCCAACAATGTGTTTTGCTTCAATTTGACTCATTTGACAAATGTGCTTATTCCTGGAGTGAATATGCAGTTCTACTCAAGAGTAAGCAACTAAGCGAAATAAAGCCATGGAACGCTGATTTGCCTTCTAACTATGCATTCTGACACTCCAACAATGTTTTCTGCTTCAATTTGGCTCATTTTAAAAAGATGCTTATTTCTGGAGTGAATATGCAGTTCTACTCAAGAGGAAGCAACTAAGTGAAATAAAGCCATGGAACGCTTATTTGCCTTCTATCTATGCATTCTGACACTCCAACAATGTGTTTTGCTTCAATTTGACTCATTTGACAAAGGTGCGTATTCCTGGAGTGAATATGCAGTTCTACTCAAGAGTAAGCAACTAAGCGAAATAAAGCCATGGAACGCTTATTTGCCTTCTATCTATGCATTCTGACACTCCAACAATGTGTTTTGCTTCAATTTGACTCATTTGACAAAGGTACTTATTCCTGGAGTGAATATGCAGTTCTACTCAAGAGTAAGCAACTAAGCGAAATAAAGCCATGGAACGCTTATTTGCCTTCTATCTATGCATTCTGACACTCCAACAATGTGTTTTGCTTCAATTTGACTCATTTGACAAAGGTGCTTATTCCTGGAGTGAATATGCAGTTCTACTCAAGAGTAAGCAACTAAGCGAAATAAAGCCATGGAACGCTTATTTGCCTTCTATCTATGCATTCTGACACTCCAACAATGTGTTTTGCTTCAATTTGACTCATTTGACAAATGTGCTTATTCCTGGAGTGAATATGCAGTTCTACTCAAGAGTAAGCAACTAAGCGAAATAAAGCCATGGAACGCTTATTTGCCTTCTATCTATGCATTCTGACACTCCAACAATGTGTTTTGCTTCAATTTGACTCATTTGACAAATGTGCTTATTCCTGGAGTGAATATGCAGTTCTACTCAAGAGTAAGCAACTAAGCGAAATAAAGCCATGGAACGCTTATTTGCCTTCTATCTATGCATTCTGACACTCCAACAATGTGTTTTGCTTCAATTTGACTCATTTGACAAAGGTGCGTATTCCTGGAGTGAATATGCAGTTCTACTCAAGAGTAAGCAACTAAGCGAAATAAAGCCATGGAACGCTTATTTGCCTTCTATCTATGCATTCTGACACTCCAACAATGTGTTTTGCTTCAATTTGACTCATTTGACAAAGGTGCGTATTCCTGGAGTGAATATGCAGTTCTACTCAAGAGTAAGCAACTAAGCGAAATAAAGCCATGGAACGCTTATTTGCCTTCTATCTATGCATTCTGACACTCCAACAATGTGTTTTGCTTCAATTTGACTCATTTGACAAAGGTGCGTATTCCTGGAGTGAATATGCAGTTCTACTCAAGAGTAAGCAACTAAGCGAAATAAAGCCATGGAACGCTTATTTGCCTTCTATCTATGCATTCTGACACTCCAACAATGTGTTTTGCTTCAATTTGACTCATTTGACAAAGGTACTTATTCCTGGAGTGAATATGCAGTTCTACTCAAGAGTAAGCAACTAAGCGAAATAAAGCCATGGAACGCTTATTCGCCTTCTATCTATGCATTCTGACACTCCAACAATGTGTTTTGCTTCAATTTGACTCATTTGACAAAGGTGCTTATTCCTGGAGTGAATATGCAGTTCTACTCAAGAGTAAGCAACTAAGCGAAATAAAGCCATGGAACGCTTATTTGCCTTCTATCTATGCATTCTGACACTCCAACAATGTGTTTTGCTTCAATTTGACTCATTTGACAAATGTGCTTATTCCTGGAGTGAATATGCAGTTCTACTCAAGAGTAAGCAACTAAGCGAAATAAAGCCATGGAAAGCTTATTTGCCTTCTATCTATGCATTCTGACACTCCAACAATGTGTTTTGCTTCAATTTGACTCATTTGACAAATGTGCTTATTCCTGGAGTGAATATGCAGTTCTACTCAAGAGTAAGCAACTAAGCGAAATAAAGCCATGGAACGCTTATTTGCCTTCTATCTATGCATTCTGACACTCCAACAATGTGTTTTGCTTCAATTTGACTCATTTGACAAAGGTGCGTATTCCTGGAGTGAATATGCAGTTCTACTCAAGAGTAAGCAACTAAGCGAAATAAAGCCATGGAACGCTTATTTGCCTTCTATCTATGCATTCTGACACTCCAACAATGTGTTTTGCTTCAATTTGACTCATTTGACAAAGGTGCGTATTCCTGGAGTGAATATGCAGTTCTACTCAAGAGTAAGCAACTAAGCGAAATAAAGCCATGGAACGCTTATTTGCCTTCTATCTATGCATTCTGACACTCCAACAATGTGTTTTGCTTCAATTTGACTCATTTGACAAATGTGCTTATTCCTGGAGTGAATATGCAGTTCTACTCAAGAGTAAGCAACTAAGCGAAATAAAGCCATGGAACGCTTATTTGCCTTCTATCTATGCATTCTGACACTCCAACAATGTGTTTTGCTTCAATTTGACTCATTTGACAAAGGTGCGTATTCCTGGAGTGAATATGCAGTTCTACTCAAGAGTAAGCAAATAAGCGAAATAAAGCCATGGAACGCTTATTTGCCTTCTATCTATGCATTCTGACACTCCAACAATGTGTTTTGCTTCAATTTGGGTCATTTCACAAAGGTGCTCATTTCTTGAGTGAATATGCAGTTCTACTCAAGAGTAAGCAACTAAGCGAAATAAAGCCATGGAACGCTTATTTGCCTTCTATCTATGCATTCTGACACTCCAACAATGTGTTTTGCTTCAATTTGACTCATTTGACAAATGTGCTCATTTCTTGAGTGAATATGCAGTTCTACTCAAGAGTAAGCAACTAAGCGAAATAAAGCCATGGAACGCTTATTTGCCTTCTATCTATGCATTCTGACACTCCAACAATGTGTTTTGCTTCAATTTGACTCATTTGACAAAGGTGCGTATTCCTGGAGTGAATATGCAGTTCTACTCAAGAGTAAGCAAATAAGCGAAATAAAGCCATGGAACGCTTATTTGCCTTCTATCTATGCATTCTGACACTCCAACAATGTGTTTTGCTTCAATTTGGGTCATTTCACAAAGGTGCTCATTTCTTGAGTGAATATGCAGTTCTACTCAAGAGTAAGCAACTAAGCGAAATAAAGCCATGGAACGCTTATTTGCCTTCTATCTATGCATTCTGACACTCCAACAATGTGTTTTGCTTCAATTTGACTCATTTGACAAAGGTGCGTATTCCTGGAGTGAATATGCAGTTCTACTCAAGAGTAAGCAACTAAGCGAAATAAAGCCATGGAACGCTTATTTGCCTTCTATCTATGCATTCTGACACTCCAACAATGTGTTTTGCTTCAATTTGACTCATTTGACAAAGGTGCGTATTCCTGGAGTGAATATGCAGTTCTACTCAAGAGTAAGCAACTAAGCGAAATAAAGCCATGGAACGCTTATTTGCCTTCTATCTATGCATTCTGACACTCCAACAATGTGTTTTGCTTCAATTTGACTCATTTGACAAATGTGCTTATTCCTGGAGTGAATATGCAGTTCTACTCAAGAGTAAGCAACTAAGCGAAATAAAGCCATGGAACGCTTATTTGCCTTCTATCTATGCATTCTGACACTCCAACAATGTGTTTTGCTTCAATTTGACTCATTTGACAAATGTGCTCATTTCTTGAGTGAATATGCAGTTCTACTCAAGAGTAAGCAACTAAGCGAAATAAAGCCATGGAACGCTTATTTGCCTTCTATCAATGCATTCTGACACTCCAACAATGTTTTCTGCTTCAATTTGGCTCATTTTAAAAAGATGCTTATTTCTGGAGTGAATATGCAGTTCTATTCAAGAGTAAGCAACTAAGCGAAATAAAGCCATGGAACGCTGATTTGCCTTCTAACTATGCATTCTGACACTCCAACAATGTTTTCTGCTTCAATTTGGCTCATTTTAAAAAGATGCTTATTTCTGGAGTGAATATGCAGTTCTACTCAAGAGGAAGCAACTAAGTGAAATAAAGCCATGGAACGCTTATTTGCCTTCTATCTATGCATTCTGACACTCCAACAATGTGTTTTGCTTCAATTTGACTCATTTGACAAAGGTGCGTATTCCTGGAGTGAATATGCAGTTCTACTCAAGAGTAAGCAACTAAGCGAAATAAAGCCATGGAACGCTTATTTGCCTTCTATCTATGCATTCTGACACTCCAACAATGTGTTTTGCTTCAATTTGGGTCATTTCACAAAGGTGCTCATTTCTTGAGTGAATATGCAGTTCTACTCAAGAGTAAGCAACTAAGCGAAATAAAGCCATGGAACGCTTATTTGCCTTCTATCTATGCATTCTGACACTCCAACAATGTGTTTTGCTTCAATTTGACTCATTTGACAAAGGTGCGTATTCCTGGAGTGAATATGCAGTTCTACTCAAGAGTAAGCAACTAAGCGAAATAAAGCCATGGAACGCTTATTTGCCTTCTATCTATGCATTCTGACACTCCAACAATGTGTTTTGCTTCAATTTGACTCATTTGACAAAGGTGCGTATTCCTGGAGTGAATATGCAGTTCTACTCAAGAGTAAGCAACTAAGCGAAATAAAGCCATGGAACGCTTATTTGCCTTCTATCTATGCATTCTGACACTCCAACAATGTGTTTTGCTTCAATTTGACTCATTTGACAAATGTGCTCATTTCTTGAGTGAATATGCAGTTCTACTCAAGAGTAAGCAACTAAGCGAAATAAAGCCATGGAACGCTTATTTGCCTTCTATCTATGCATTCTGACACTCCAACAATGTTTTCTGCTTCAATTTGGCTCATTTTAAAAAGATGCTTATTTCTGGAGTGAATATGCAGTTCTACTCAAGAGTAAGCAACTAAGCGAAATAAAGCCATGGAACGCTTATTTGCCTTCTAACTATGCATTCTGACACTCCAACAATGTTTTCTGCTTCAATTTGGCTCATTTTAAAAAGATGCTTATTTCTGAATATGCAGTTCTACTCAAGAGTAAGCAACTAAGCGAAATAAAGCCATGGAACGCTTATTTGCCTTCTATCTATGCATTCTGACACTCCAACAATGTGTTTTGCTTCAATTTGACTCATTTGACAAAGGTGCGTATTCCTGGAGTGAATATGCAGTTCTACTCAAGAGTAAGCAACTAAGCGAAATAAAGCCATGGAACGCTTATTTGCCTTCTATCTATGCATTCTGACACTCCAACAATGTGTTTTGCTTCAATTTGACTCATTTGACAAATGTGCTTATTCCTGGAGTGAATATGCAGTTCTACTCAAGAGTAAGCAACTAAGCGAAATAAAGCCATGGAACGCTTATTTGCCTTCTATCTATGCATTCTGACACTCCAACAATGTGTTTTGCTTCAATTTGACTCATTTGACAAATGTGCTCATTTCTTGAGTGAATATGCAGTTCTACTCAAGAGTAAGCAACTAAGCGAAATAAAGCCATGGAACGCTTATTTGCCTTCTATCAATGCATTCTGACACTCCAACAATGTTTTCTGCTTCAATTTGGCTCATTTTAAAAAGATGCTTATTTCTGGAGTGAATATGCAGTTCTATTCAAGAGTAAGCAACTAAGCGAAATAAAGCCATAGAACGCTGATTTGCCTTCTAACTATGCATTCTGACACTCCAACAATGTTTTCTGCTTCAATTTGGCTCATTTTAAAAAGATGCTTATTTCTGGAGTGACTATGCAGTTCTACTCAAGAGGAAGCAACTAAGTGAAATAAAGCCATGGAACGCTTATTTGCCTTCTATCTATGCATTCTGACACTCCAACAATGTGTTTTGCTTCAATTTGACTCATTTGACAAAGGTGCGTATTCCTGGAGTGAATATGCAGTTCTACTCAAGAGTAAGCAACTAAGCGAAATAAAGCCATGGAACGCTTATTTGCCTTCTATCTATGCATTCTGACACTCCAACAATGTGTTTTGCTTCAATTTGACTCATTTGACAAATGTGCTTATTCCTGGAGTGAATATGCAGTTCTACTCAAGAGTAAGCAACTAAGCGAAATAAAGCCATGGAACGCTGATTTGCCTTCTAACTATGCATTCTGACACTCCAACAATGTTTTCTGCTTCAATTTGGCTCATTTTAAAAAGATGCTTATTTCTGGAGTGAATATGCAGTTCTACTCAAGAGGAAGCAACTAAGTGAAATAAAGCCATGGAACGCTTATTTGCCTTCTATCTATGCATTCTGACACTCCAACAATGTGTTTTGCTTCAATTTGACTCATTTGACAAAGGTGCGTATTCCTGGAGTGAATATGCAGTTCTACTCAAGAGTAAGCAACTAAGCGAAATAAAGCCATGGAACGCTTATTTGCCTTCTATCTATGCATTCTGACACTCCAACAATGTGTTTTGCTTCAATTTGACTCATTTGACAAAGGTACTTATTCCTGGAGTGAATATGCAGTTCTACTCAAGAGTAAGCAACTAAGCGAAATAAAGCCATGGAACGCTTATTCGCCTTCTATCTATGCATTCTGACACTCCAACAATGTGTTTTGCTTCAATTTGACTCATTTGACAAAGGTGCTTATTCCTGGAGTGAATATGCAGTTCTACTCAAGAGTAAGCAACTAAGCGAAATAAAGCCATGGAACGCTTATTTGCCTTCTATCTATGCATTCTGACACTCCAACAATGTGTTTTGCTTCAATTTGACTCATTTGACAAATGTGCTTATTCCTGGAGTGAATATGCAGTTCTACTCAAGAGTAAGCAACTAAGCGAAATAAAGCCATGGAACGCTTATTTGCCTTCTATCTATGCATTCTGACACTCCAACAATGTGTTTTGCTTCAATTTGACTCATTTGACAAATGTGCTTATTCCTGGAGTGAATATGCAGTTCTACTCAAGAGTAAGCAACTAAGCGAAATAAAGCCATGGAACGCTTATTTGCCTTCTATCTATGCATTCTGACACTCCAACAATGTGTTTTGCTTCAATTTGACTCATTTGACAAAGGTGCGTATTCCTGGAGTGAATATGCAGTTCTACTCAAGAGTAAGCAACTAAGCGAAATAAAGCCATGGAACGCTTATTTGCCTTCTATCTATGCATTCTGACACTCCAACAATGTGTTTTGCTTCAATTTGACTCATTTGACAAAGGTGCGTATTCCTGGAGTGAATATGCAGTTCTACTCAAGAGTAAGCAACTAAGCGAAATAAAGCCATGGAACGCTTATTTGCCTTCTATCTATGCATTCTGACACTCCAACAATGTGTTTTGCTTCAATTTGACTCATTTGACAAAGGTGCGTATTCCTGGAGTGAATATGCAGTTCTACTCAAGAGTAAGCAACTAAGCGAAATAAAGCCATGGAACGCTTATTTGCCTTCTATCTATGCATTCTGACACTCCAACAATGTGTTTTGCTTCAATTTGACTCATTTGACAAAGGTACTTATTCCTGGAGTGAATATGCAGTTCTACTCAAGAGTAAGCAACTAAGCGAAATAAAGCCATGGAACGCTTATTCGCCTTCTATCTATGCATTCTGACACTCCAACAATGTGTTTTGCTTCAATTTGACTCATTTGACAAAGGTGCTTATTCCTGGAGTGAATATGCAGTTCTACTCAAGAGTAAGCAACTAAGCGAAATAAAGCCATGGAACGCTTATTTGCCTTCTATCTATGCATTCTGACACTCCAACAATGTGTTTTGCTTCAATTTGACTCATTTGACAAATGTGCTTATTCCTGGAGTGAATATGCAGTTCTACTCAAGAGTAAGCAACTAAGCGAAATAAAGCCATGGAAAGCTTATTTGCCTTCTATCTATGCATTCTGACACTCCAACAATGTGTTTTGCTTCAATTTGACTCATTTGACAAATGTGCTTATTCCTGGAGTGAATATGCAGTTCTACTCAAGAGTAAGCAACTAAGCGAAATAAAGCCATGGAACGCTTATTTGCCTTCTATCTATGCATTCTGACACTCCAACAATGTGTTTTGCTTCAATTTGACTCATTTGACAAAGGTGCGTATTCCTGGAGTGAATATGCAGTTCTACTCAAGAGTAAGCAACTAAGCGAAATAAAGCCATGGAACGCTTATTTGCCTTCTATCTATGCATTCTGACACTCCAACAATGTGTTTTGCTTCAATTTGACTCATTTGACAAAGGTGCGTATTCCTGGAGTGAATATGCAGTTCTACTCAAGAGTAAGCAACTAAGCGAAATAAAGCCATGGAACGCTTATTTGCCTTCTATCTATGCATTCTGACACTCCAACAATGTGTTTTGCTTCAATTTGACTCATTTGACAAAGGTGCTTATTCCTGGAGTGAATATGCAGTTCTACTCAAGAGTAAGCAACTAAGCGAAATAAAGCCATGGAACGCTTATTTGCCTTCTATCTATGCATTCTGACACTCCAACAATGTGTTTTGCTTCAATTTGACTCATTTGACAAAGGTGCGTATTCCTGGAGTGAATATGCAGTTCTACTCAAGAGTAAGCAAATAAGCGAAATAAAGCCATGGAACGCTTATTTGCCTTCTATCTATGCATTCTGACACTCCAACAATGTGTTTTGCTTCAATTTGGGTCATTTCACAAAGGTGCTCATTTCTGGAGTGAATATGCAGTTCTACTCAAGAGTAAGCAACTAAGCGAAATAAAGCCATGGAACGCTTATTTGCCTTCTATCTATGCATTCTGACACTCCAACAATGTGTTTTGCTTCAATTTGACTCATTTGACAAAGGTGCGTATTCCTGGAGTGAATATGCAGTTCTACTCAAGAGTAAGCAACTAAGCGAAATAAAGCCATGGAACGCTTATTTGCCTTCTATCTATGCATTCTGACACTCCAACAATGTGTTTTGCTTCAATTTGACTCATTTGACAAAGGTGCGTATTCCTGGAGTGAATATGCAGTTCTACTCAAGAGTAAGCAACTAAGCGAAATAAAGCCATGGAACGCTTATTTGCCTTCTATCTATGCATTCTGACACTCCAACAATGTGTTTTGCTTCAATTTGACTCATTTGACAAAGGTGCGTATTCCTGGAGTGAATATGCAGTTCTACTCAAGAGTAAGCAACTAAGCGAAATAAAGCCATGGAACGCTTATTTGCCTTCTATCTATGCATTCTGACACTCCAACAATGTGTTTTGCTTCAATTTGACTCATTTGACAAAGGTGCGTATTCCTGGAGTGAATATGCAGTTCTACTCAAGAGTAAGCAACTAAGCGAAATAAAGCCATGGAACGCTTATTTGCCTTCTATCTATGCATTCTGACACTCCAACAATGTGTTTTGCTTCAATTTGACTCATTTTAAAAAGATGCTTATTTCTGGAGTGAATATGCAGTTCTACTCAAGAGTAAGCAACTAAGCGAAATAAAGCCATGGAACGCTTATTTGCCTTCTAACTATGCATTCTGACACTCCAACAATGTTTTCTGCTTCAATTTGGCTCATTTTAAAAAGATGCTTATTTCTGAATATGCAGTTCTACTCAAGAGTAAGCAACTAAGCGAAATAAAGCCATGGAACGCTTATTTGCCTTCTATCTATGCATTCTGACACTCCAACAATGTGTTTTGCTTCAATTTGACTCATTTGACAAATGTTCTCATTTCTTGAGTGAATATGCAGTTCTACTCAAGAGTAAGCAACTAAGCGAAATAAAGCCATGGAACGCTTATTTGCCTTCTATCTATGCATTCTGACACTCCAACAATGTTTTCTGCTTCAATTTGGCTCATTTTAAAAAGATGCTTATTTCTGGAGTGAATATGCAGTTCTACTCAAGAGTAAGCAACTAAGCGAAATAAAGCCATGGAACGCTTATTTGCCTTCTAACTATGCATTCTGACACTCCAACAATGTTTTCTGCTTCAATTTGGCTCATTTTAAAAAGATGCTTATTTCTGAATATGCAGTTCTACTCAAGAGTAAGCAACTAAGCGAAATAAAGCCATGGAACGCTTATTTGCCTTCTAACTATGCATTCTGACACTCCAACAATGTTTTCTGCTTCAATTTGGCTCATTTTAAAAAGATGCTTATTTCTGAATATGCAGTTCTACTCAAGAGTAAGCAACTAAGCGAAATAAAGCCATGGAACGCTTATTTGCCTTCTATCTATGCATTCTGACACTCCAACAATGTGTTTTGCTTCAATTTGACTCATTTGACAAATGTTCTCATTTCTTGAGTGAATATGCAGTTCTACTCAAGAGTAAGCAACTAAGCGAAATAAAGCCATGGAACGCTTATTTGCCTTCTATCTATGCATTCTGACACTCCAACAATGTTTTCTGCTTCAATTTGGCTCATTTTAAAAAGATGCTTATTTCTGGAGTGAATATGCAGTTCTACTCAAGAGTAAGCAACTAAGCGAAATAAAGCCATGGAACGCTTATTTGCCTTCTAACTATGCATTCTGACACTCCAACAATGTTTTCTGCTTCAATTTGGCTCATTTTAAAAAGATGCTTATTTCTGAATATGCAGTTCTACTCAAGAGTAAGCAACTAAGCGAAATAAAGCCATGGAACGCTTATTTGCCTTCTATCTATGCATTCTGACACTCCAACAATGTGTTTTGCTTCAATTTGACTCATTTGACAAAGGTGCGTATTCCTGGAGTGAATATGCAGTTCTACTCAAGAGTAAGCAACTAAGCGAAATAAAGCCATGGAACGCTTATTTGCCTTCTATCTATGCATTCTGACACTCCAACAATGTGTTTTGCTTCAATTTGACTCATTTGACAAATGTGCTTATTCCTGGAGTGAATATGCAGTTCTACTCAAGAGTAAGCAACTAAGCGAAATAAAGCCATGGAACGCTTATTTGCCTTCTATCTATGCATTCTGACACTCCAACAATGTGTATTGCTTCAATTTGACTCATTTGACAAATGTGCTCATTTCTTGAGTGAATATGCAGTTCTACTCAAGAGTAAGCAACTAAGCGAAATAAAGCCATGGAACGCTTATTTGCCTTCTATCAATGCATTCTGACACTCCAACAATGTTTTCTGCTTCAATTTGGCTCATTTTAAAAAGATGCTTATTTCTGGAGTGAATATGCAGTTCTATTCAAGAGTAAGCAACTAAGCGAAATAAAGCCATGGAACGCTGATTTGCCTTCTAACTATGCATTCTGACACTCCAACAATGTTTTCTGCTTCAATTTGGCTCATTTTAAAAAGATGCTTATTTCTGGAGTGAATATGCAGTTCTACTCAAGAGGAAGCAACTAAGTGAAATAAAGCCATGGAACGCTTATTTGCCTTCTATCTATGCATTCTGACACTCCAACAATGTGTTTTGCTTCAATTTGACTCATTTGACAAATGTGCTTATTCCTGGAGTGAATATGCAGTTCTACTCAAGAGTAAGCAACTAAGCGAAATAAAGCCATGGAACGCTGATTTGCCTTCTAACTATGCATTCTGACACTCCAACAATGTTTTCTGCTTCAATTTGGCTCATTTTAAAAAGATGCTTATTTCTGGAGTGAATATGCAGTTCTACTCAAGAGGAAGCAACTAAGTGAAATAAAGCCATGGAACGCTTATTTGCCTTCTATCTATGCATTCTGACACTCCAACAATGTGTTTTGCTTCAATTTGAGTCATTTGACAAAGGTGCGTATTCCTGGAGTGAATATGCAGTTCTACTCAAGAGTAAGCAACTAAGCGAAATAAAGCCATGGAACGCTTATTTGCCTTCTATCTATGCATTCTGACACTCCAACAATGTGTTTTGCTTCAATTTGACTCATTTGACAAAGGTACTTATTCCTGGAGTGAATATGCAGTTCTACTCAAGAGTAAGCAACTAAGCGAAATAAAGCCATGGAACGCTTATTCTCCTTCTATCTATGCATTCTGACACTCCAACAATGTGTTTTGCTTCAATTTGACTCATTTGACAAAGGTGCTTATTCCTGGAGTGAATATGCAGTTCTAC
This sequence comes from Zootoca vivipara, assembly GCF_963506605.1. Taxonomy (NCBI): domain Eukaryota; kingdom Metazoa; phylum Chordata; class Lepidosauria; order Squamata; family Lacertidae; genus Zootoca; species Zootoca vivipara. The sequence goes on along the minus strand of NW_026801986.1, from coordinate 53,801 downwards.
TCAAGAGTAAGCAACTAAGCGAAATAAAGCCATGGAACGCTTATTTGCCTTCTATCTATGCATTCTGACACTCCAACAATGTGTTTTGCTTCAATTTGACTCATTTGACAAATGTGCTTATTCCTGGAGTGAATATGCAGTTCTACTCAAGAGTAAGCAACTAAGCGAAATAAAGCCATGGAACGCTTATTTGCCTTCTATCTATGCATTCTGACACTCCAACAATGTGTTTTGCTTCAATTTGACTCATTTGACAAATGTGCTTATTCCTGGAGTGAATATGCAGTTCTACTCAAGAGTAAGCAACTAAGCGAAATAAAGCCATGGAACGCTTATTTGCCTTCTATCTATGCATTCTGACACTCCAACAATGTGTTTTGCTTCAATTTGACTCATTTGACAAAGGTGCGTATTCCTGGAGTGAATATGCAGTTCTACTCAAGAGTAAGCAACTAAGCGAAATAAAGCCATGGAACGCTTATTTGCCTTCTATCTATGCATTCTGACACTCCAACAATGTGTTTTGCTTCAATTTGACTCATTTGACAAAGGTGCGTATTCCTGGAGTGAATATGCAGTTCTACTCAAGAGTAAGCAACTAAGCGAAATAAAGCCATGGAACGCTTATTTGCCTTCTATCTATGCATTCTGACACTCCAACAATGTGTTTTGCTTCAATTTGACTCATTTGACAAAGGTGCGTATTCCTGGAGTGAATATGCAGTTCTACTCAAGAGTAAGCAACTAAGCGAAATAAAGCCATGGAACGCTTATTTGCCTTCTATCTATGCATTCTGACACTCCAACAATGTGTTTTGCTTCAATTTGACTCATTTGACAAAGGTACTTATTCCTGGAGTGAATATGCAGTTCTACTCAAGAGTAAGCAACTAAGCGAAATAAAGCCATGGAACGCTTATTCGCCTTCTATCTATGCATTCTGACACTCCAACAATGTGTTTTGCTTCAATTTGACTCATTTGACAAAGGTGCTTATTCCTGGAGTGAATATGCAGTTCTACTCAAGAGTAAGCAACTAAGCGAAATAAAGCCATGGAACGCTTATTTGCCTTCTATCTATGCATTCTGACACTCCAACAATGTGTTTTGCTTCAATTTGACTAATTTGACAAATGTGCTCATTCCTGGAGTGAATATGCAGTTCTACTCAAGAGTAAGCAACTAAGCGAAATAAAGCCATGGAAAGCTTATTTGCCTTCTATCTATGCATTCTGACACTCCAACAATGTGTTTTGCTTCAATATGACTCATTTGACAAATGTGCTTATTCCTGGAGTGAATATGCAGTTCTACTCAAGAGTAAGCAACTAAGCGAAATAAAGCCATGGAACGCTTATTTGCCTTCTATCTATGCATTCTGACACTCCAACAATGTGTTTTGCTTCAATTTGACTCATTTGACAAAGGTGCGTATTCCTGGAGTGAATATGCAGTTCTACTCAAGAGTAAGCAACTAAGCGAAATAAAGCCATGGAACGCTTATTTGCCTTCTATCTATGCATTCTGACACTCCAACAATGTGTTTTGCTTCAATTTGGGTCATTTCACAAAGGTGCTCATTTCTGGAGTGAATATGCAGTTCTACTCAAGAGTAAGCAACTAAGCGAAATAAAGCCATGGAACGCTTATTTGCCTTCTATCTATGCATTCTGACACTCCAACAATGTGTTTTGCTTCAATTTGACTCATTTGACAAAGGTGCGTATTCCTGGAGTGAATATGCAGTTCTACTCAAGAGTAAGCAACTAAGCGAAATAAAGCCATGGAACGCTTATTTGCCTTCTATCTATGCATTCTGACACTCCAACAATGTGTTTTGCTTCAATTTGACTCATTTGACAAAGGTGCGTATTCCTGGAGTGAATATGCAGTTCTACTCAAGAGTAAGCAACTAAGCGAAATAAAGCCATGGAACGCTTATTTGCCTTCTATCTATGCATTCTGACACTCCAACAATGTGTTTTGCTTCAATTTGACTCATTTGACAAAGGTGCGTATTCCTGGAGTGAATATGCAGTTCTACTCAAGAGTAAGCAACTAAGCGAAATAAAGCCATGGAACGCTTATTTGCCTTCTATCTATGCATTCTGACACTCCAACAATGTGTTTTGCTTCAATTTGACTCATTTGACAAAGGTGCGTATTCCTGGAGTGAATATGCAGTTCTACTCAAGAGTAAGCAACTAAGCGAAATAAAGCCATGGAACGCTTATTTGCCTTCTATCTATGCATTCTGACACTCCAACAATGTGTTTTGCTTCAATTTGACTCATTTGACAAATGTGCTCATTTCTTGAGTGAATATGCAGTTCTACTCAAGAGTAAGCAACTAAGCGAAATAAAGCCATGGAACGCTTATTTGCCTTCTATCTATGCATTCTGACACTCCAACAATGTTTTCTGCTTCAATTTGGCTCATTTTAAAAAGATGCTTATTTCTGGAGTGAATATGCAGTTCTACTCAAGAGTAAGCAACTAAGCGAAATAAAGCCATGGAACGCTTATTTGCCTTCTAACTATGCATTCTGACACTCCAACAATGTTTTCTGCTTCAATTTGGCTCATTTTAAAAAGATGCTTATTTCTGAATATGCAGTTCTACTCAAGAGTAAGCAACTAAGCGAAATAAAGCCATGGAACGCTTATTTGCCTTCTATCTATGCATTCTGACACTCCAACAATGTGTTTTGCTTCAATTTGACTCATTTGACAAAGGTGCGTATTCCTGGAGTGAATATGCAGTTCTACTCAAGAGTAAGCAACTAAGCGAAATAAAGCCATGGAACGCTTATTTGCCTTCTATCTATGCATTCTGACACTCCAATAATGTGTTTTGCTTCAATTTGACTCATTTGACAAATGTGCTTATTCCTGGAGTGAATATGCAGTTCTACTCAAGAGTAAGCAACTAAGCGAAATAAAGCCATGGAACGCTTATTTGCCTTCTATCTATGCATTCTGACACTCCAACAATGTGTTTTGCTTCAATTTGACTCATTTGACAAATGTGCTCATTTCTTGAGTGAATATGCAGTTCTACTCAAGAGTAAGCAACTAAGCGAAATAAAGCCATGGAACGCTTATTTGCCTTCTATCAATGCATTCTGACACTCCAACAATGTTTTCTGCTTCAATTTGGCTCATTTTAAAAAGATGCTTATTTCTGGAGTGAATATGCAGTTCTATTCAAGAGTAAGCAACTAAGCGAAATAAAGCCATGGAACGCTGATTTGCCTTCTAACTATGCATTCTGACACTCCAACAATGTTTTCTGCTTCAATTTGACTCATTTGACAAAGGTGCTTATTCCTGGAGTGAATATGCAGTTCTACTCAAGAGTAAGCAACTAAGCGAAATAAAGCCATGGAACGCTTATTTGCCTTCTATCTATGCATTCTGACACTCCAACAATGTGTTTTGCTTCAATTTGACTCATTTGACAAATGTGCTTATTCCTGGAGTGAATATGCAGTTCTACTCAAGAGTAAGCAACTAAGCGAAATAAAGCCATGGAAAGCTTATTTGCCTTCTATCTATGCATTCTGACACTCCAACAATGTGTTTTGCTTCAATTTGACTCATTTGACAAATGTGCTTATTCCTGGAGTGAATATGCAGTTCTACTCAAGAGTAAGCAACTAAGCGAAATAAAGCCATGGAACGCTTATTTGCCTTCTATCTATGCATTCTGACACTCCAACAATGTGTTTTGCTTCAATTTGACTCATTTGACAAAGGTGCGTATTCCTGGAGTGAATATGCAGTTCTACTCAAGAGTAAGCAACTAAGCGAAATAAAGCCATGGAACGCTTATTTGCCTTCTATCTATGCATTCTGACACTCCAACAATGTGTTTTGCTTCAATTTGACTCATTTGACAAAGGTGCGTATTCCTGGAGTGAATATGCAGTTCTACTCAAGAGTAAGCAACTAAGCGAAATAAAGCCATGGAACGCTTATTTGCCTTCTATCTATGCATTCTGACACTCCAACAATGTGTTTTGCTTCAATTTGACTCATTTGACAAATGTGCTTATTCCTGGAGTGAATATGCAGTTCTACTCAAGAGTAAGCAACTAAGCGAAATAAAGCCATGGAACGCTTATTTGCCTTCTATCTATGCATTCTGACACTCCAACAATGTGTTTTGCTTCAATTTGACTCATTTGACAAAGGTGCGTATTCCTGGAGTGAATATGCAGTTCTACTCAAGAGTAAGCAAATAAGCGAAATAAAGCCATGGAACGCTTATTTGCCTTCTATCTATGCATTCTGACACTCCAACAATGTGTTTTGCTTCAATTTGGGTCATTTCACAAAGGTGCTCATTTCTGGAGTGAATATGCAGTTCTACTCAAGAGTAAGCAACTAAGCGAAATAAAGCCATGGAACGCTTATTTGCCTTCTATCTATGCATTCTGACACTCCAACAATGTGTTTTGCTTCAATTTGACTCATTTGACAAAGGTGCGTATTCCTGGAGTGAATATGCAGTTCTACTCAAGAGTAAGCAACTAAGCGAAATAAAGCCATGGAACGCTTATTTGCCTTCTATCTATGCATTCTGACACTCCAACAATGTGTTTTGCTTCAATTTGACTCATTTGACAAAGGTGCGTATTCCTGGAGTGAATATGCAGTTCTACTCAAGAGTAAGCAACTAAGCGAAATAAAGCCATGGAACGCTTATTTGCCTTCTATCTATGCATTCTGACACTCCAACAATGTGTTTTGCTTCAATTTGACTCATTTGACAAAGGTGCGTATTCCTGGAGTGAATATGCAGTTCTACTCAAGAGTAAGCAACTAAGCGAAATAAAGCCATGGAACGCTTATTTGCCTTCTATCTATGCATTCTGACACTCCAACAATGTGTTTTGCTTCAATTTGACTCATTTGACAAAGGTGCGTATTCCTGGAGTGAATATGCAGTTCTACTCAAGAGTAAGCAACTAAGCGAAATAAAGCCATGGAACGCTTATTTGCCTTCTATCTATGCATTCTGACACTCCAACAATGTGTTTTGCTTCAATTTGACTCATTTTAAAAAGATGCTTATTTCTGGAGTGAATATGCAGTTCTACTCAAGAGTAAGCAACTAAGCGAAATAAAGCCATGGAACGCTTATTTGCCTTCTAACTATGCATTCTGACACTCCAACAATGTTTTCTGCTTCAATTTGGCTCATTTTAAAAAGATGCTTATTTCTGAATATGCAGTTCTACTCAAGAGTAAGCAACTAAGCGAAATAAAGCCATGGAACGCTTATTTGCCTTCTATCTATGCATTCTGACACTCCAACAATGTGTTTTGCTTCAATTTGACTCATTTGACAAATGTTCTCATTTCTTGAGTGAATATGCAGTTCTACTCAAGAGTAAGCAACTAAGCGAAATAAAGCCATGGAACGCTTATTTGCCTTCTATCTATGCATTCTGACACTCCAACAATGTTTTCTGCTTCAATTTGGCTCATTTTAAAAAGATGCTTATTTCTGGAGTGAATATGCAGTTCTACTCAAGAGTAAGCAACTAAGCGAAATAAAGCCATGGAACGCTTATTTGCCTTCTAACTATGCATTCTGACACTCCAACAATGTTTTCTGCTTCAATTTGGCTCATTTTAAAAAGATGCTTATTTCTGAATATGCAGTTCTACTCAAGAGTAAGCAACTAAGCGAAATAAAGCCATGGAACGCTTATTTGCCTTCTAACTATGCATTCTGACACTCCAACAATGTTTTCTGCTTCAATTTGGCTCATTTTAAAAAGATGCTTATTTCTGAATATGCAGTTCTACTCAAGAGTAAGCAACTAAGCGAAATAAAGCCATGGAACGCTTATTTGCCTTCTATCTATGCATTCTGACACTCCAACAATGTGTTTTGCTTCAATTTGACTCATTTGACAAATGTTCTCATTTCTTGAGTGAATATGCAGTTCTACTCAAGAGTAAGCAACTAAGCGAAATAAAGCCATGGAACGCTTATTTGCCTTCTATCTATGCATTCTGACACTCCAACAATGTTTTCTGCTTCAATTTGGCTCATTTTAAAAAGATGCTTATTTCTGGAGTGAATATGCAGTTCTACTCAAGAGTAAGCAACTAAGCGAAATAAAGCCATGGAACGCTTATTTGCCTTCTAACTATGCATTCTGACACTCCAACAATGTTTTCTGCTTCAATTTGGCTCATTTTAAAAAGATGCTTATTTCTGAATATGCAGTTCTACTCAAGAGTAAGCAACTAAGCGAAATAAAGCCATGGAACGCTTATTTGCCTTCTATCTATGCATTCTGACACTCCAACAATGTGTTTTGCTTCAATTTGACTCATTTGACAAAGGTGCGTATTCCTGGAGTGAATATGCAGTTCTACTCAAGAGTAAGCAACTAAGCGAAATAAAGCCATGGAACGCTTATTTGCCTTCTATCTATGCATTCTGACACTCCAACAATGTGTTTTGCTTCAATTTGACTCATTTGACAAATGTGCTTATTCCTGGAGTGAATATGCAGTTCTACTCAAGAGTAAGCAACTAAGCGAAATAAAGCCATGGAACGCTTATTTGCCTTCTATCTATGCATTCTGACACTCCAACAATGTGTATTGCTTCAATTTGACTCATTTGACAAATGTGCTCATTTCTTGAGTGAATATGCAGTTCTACTCAAGAGTAAGCAACTAAGCGAAATAAAGCCATGGAACGCTTATTTGCCTTCTATCAATGCATTCTGACACTCCAACAATGTTTTCTGCTTCAATTTGGCTCATTTTAAAAAGATGCTTATTTCTGGAGTGAATATGCAGTTCTATTCAAGAGTAAGCAACTAAGCGAAATAAAGCCATGGAACGCTGATTTGCCTTCTAACTATGCATTCTGACACTCCAACAATGTTTTCTGCTTCAATTTGGCTCATTTTAAAAAGATGCTTATTTCTGGAGTGAATATGCAGTTCTACTCAAGAGGAAGCAACTAAGTGAAATAAAGCCATGGAACGCTTATTTGCCTTCTATCTATGCATTCTGACACTCCAACAATGTGTTTTGCTTCAATTTGACTCATTTGACAAATGTGCTTATTCCTGGAGTGAATATGCAGTTCTACTCAAGAGTAAGCAACTAAGCGAAATAAAGCCATGGAACGCTGATTTGCCTTCTAACTATGCATTCTGACACTCCAACAATGTTTTCTGCTTCAATTTGGCTCATTTTAAAAAGATGCTTATTTCTGGAGTGAATATGCAGTTCTACTCAAGAGGAAGCAACTAAGTGAAATAAAGCCATGGAACGCTTATTTGCCTTCTATCTATGCATTCTGACACTCCAACAATGTGTTTTGCTTCAATTTGAGTCATTTGACAAAGGTGCGTATTCCTGGAGTGAATATGCAGTTCTACTCAAGAGTAAGCAACTAAGCGAAATAAAGCCATGGAACGCTTATTTGCCTTCTATCTATGCATTCTGACACTCCAACAATGTGTTTTGCTTCAATTTGACTCATTTGACAAAGGTACTTATTCCTGGAGTGAATATGCAGTTCTACTCAAGAGTAAGCAACTAAGCGAAATAAAGCCATGGAACGCTTATTCTCCTTCTATCTATGCATTCTGACACTCCAACAATGTGTTTTGCTTCAATTTGACTCATTTGACAAAGGTGCTTATTCCTGGAGTGAATATGCAGTTCTACTCAAGAGTAAGCAACTAAGCGAAATAAAGCCATGGAACGCTTATTTGCCTTCTATCTATGCATTCTGACACTCCAACAATGTGTTTTGCTTCAATTTGACTCATTTGACAAATGTGCTTATTCCTGGAGTGAATATGCAGTTCTACTCAAGAGTAAGCAACTAAGCGAAATAAAGCCATGGAACGCTTATTTGCCTTCTATCTATGCATTCTGACACTCCAACAATGTGTTTTGCTTCAATTTGACTCATTTGACAAATGTGCTTATTCCTGGAGTGAATATGCAGTTCTACTCAAGAGTAAGCAACTAAGCGAAATAAAGCCATGGAACGCTTATTTGCCTTCTATCTATGCATTCTGACACTCCAACAATGTGTTTTGCTTCAATTTGACTCATTTGACAAAGGTGCGTATTCCTGGAGTGAATATGCAGTTCTACTCAAGAGTAAGCAACTAAGCGAAATAAAGCCATGGAACGCTTATTTGCCTTCTATCTATGCATTCTGACACTCCAACAATGTGTTTTGCTTCAATTTGACTCATTTGACAAAGGTGCGTATTCCTGGAGTGAATATGCAGTTCTACTCAAGAGTAAGCAACTAAGCGAAATAAAGCCATGGAACGCTTATTTGCCTTCTATCTATGCATTCTGACACTCCAACAATGTGTTTTGCTTCAATTTGACTCATTTGACAAAGGTGCGTATTCCTGGAGTGAATATGCAGTTCTACTCAAGAGTAAGCAACTAAGCGAAATAAAGCCATGGAACGCTTATTTGCCTTCTATCTATGCATTCTGACACTCCAACAATGTGTTTTGCTTCAATTTGACTCATTTGACAAAGGTACTTATTCCTGGAGTGAATATGCAGTTCTACTCAAGAGTAAGCAACTAAGCGAAATAAAGCCATGGAACGCTTATTCGCCTTCTATCTATGCATTCTGACACTCCAACAATGTGTTTTGCTTCAATTTGACTCATTTGACAAAGGTGCTTATTCCTGGAGTGAATATGCAGTTCTACTCAAGAGTAAGCAACTAAGCGAAATAAAGCCATGGAACGCTTATTTGCCTTCTATCTATGCATTCTGACACTCCAACAATGTGTTTTGCTTCAATTTGACTAATTTGACAAATGTGCTTATTCCTGGAGTGAATATGCAGTTCTACTCAAGAGTAAGCAACTAAGCGAAATAAAGCCATGGAAAGCTTATTTGCCTTCTATCTATGCATTCTGACACTCCAACAATGTGTTTTGCTTCAATATGACTCATTTGACAAATGTGCTTATTCCTGGAGTGAATATGCAGTTCTACTCAAGAGTAAGCAACTAAGCGAAATAAAGCCATGGAACGCTTATTTGCCTTCTATCTATGCATTCTGACACTCCAACAATGTGTTTTGCTTCAATTTGACTCATTTGACAAAGGTGCGTATTCCTGGAGTGAATATGCAGTTCTACTCAAGAGTAAGCAACTAAGCGAAATAAAGCCATGGAACGCTTATTTGCCTTCTATCTATGCATTCTGACACTCCAACAATGTGTTTTGCTTCAATTTGGGTCATTTCACAAAGGTGCTCATTTCTGGAGTGAATATGCAGTTCTACTCAAGAGTAAGCAACTAAGCGAAATAAAGCCATGGAACGCTTATTTGCCTTCTATCTATGCATTCTGACACTCCAACAATGTGTTTTGCTTCAATTTGACTCATTTGACAAAGGTGCGTATTCCTGGAGTGAATATGCAGTTCTACTCAAGAGTAAGCAACTAAGCGAAATAAAGCCATGGAACGCTTATTTGCCTTCTATCTATGCATTCTGACACTCCAACAATGTGTTTTGCTTCAATTTGACTCATTTGACAAAGGTGCGTATTCCTGGAGTGAATATGCAGTTCTACTCAAGAGTAAGCAACTAAGCGAAATAAAGCCATGGAACGCTTATTTGCCTTCTATCTATGCATTCTGACACTCCAACAATGTGTTTTGCTTCAATTTGACTCATTTGACAAAGGTGCGTATTCCTGGAGTGAATATGCAGTTCTACTCAAGAGTAAGCAACTAAGCGAAATAAAGCCATGGAACGCTTATTTGCCTTCTATCTATGCATTCTGACACTCCAACAATGTGTTTTGCTTCAATTTGACTCATTTGACAAAGGTGCGTATTCCTGGAGTGAATATGCAGTTCTACTCAAGAGTAAGCAACTAAGCGAAATAAAGCCATGGAACGCTTATTTGCCTTCTATCTATGCATTCTGACACTCCAACAATGTGTTTTGCTTCAATTTGACTCATTTGACAAATGTGCTCATTTCTTGAGTGAATATGCAGTTCTACTCAAGAGTAAGCAACTAAGCGAAATAAAGCCATGGAACGCTTATTTGCCTTCTATCTATGCATTCTGACACTCCAACAATGTTTTCTGCTTCAATTTGGCTCATTTTAAAAAGATGCTTATTTCTGGAGTGAATATGCAGTTCTACTCAAGAGTAAGCAACTAAGCGAAATAAAGCCATGGAACGCTTATTTGCCTTCTAACTATGCATTCTGACACTCCAACAATGTTTTCTGCTTCAATTTGGCTCATTTTAAAAAGATGCTTATTTCTGAATATGCAGTTCTACTCAAGAGTAAGCAACTAAGCGAAATAAAGCCATGGAACGCTTATTTGCCTTCTATCTATGCATTCTGACACTCCAACAATGTGTTTTGCTTCAATTTGACTCATTTGACAAAGGTGCGTATTCCTGGAGTGAATATGCAGTTCTACTCAAGAGTAAGCAACTAAGCGAAATAAAGCCATGGAACGCTTATTTGCCTTCTATCTATGCATTCTGACACTCCAATAATGTGTTTTGCTTCAATTTGACTCATTTGACAAATGTGCTTATTCCTGGAGTGAATATGCAGTTCTACTCAAGAGTAAGCAACTAAGCGAAATAAAGCCATGGAACGCTTATTTGCCTTCTATCTATGCATTCTGACACTCCAACAATGTGTTTTGCTTCAATTTGACTCATTTGACAAATGTGCTCATTTCTTGAGTGAATATGCAGTTCTACTCAAGAGTAAGCAACTAAGCGAAATAAAGCCATGGAACGCTTATTTGCCTTCTATCAATGCATTCTGACACTCCAACAATGTTTTCTGCTTCAATTTGGCTCATTTTAAAAAGATGCTTATTTCTGGAGTGAATATGCAGTTCTATTCAAGAGTAAGCAACTAAGCGAAATAAAGCCATGGAACGCTGATTTGCCTTCTAACTATGCATTCTGACACTCCAACAATGTTTTCTGCTTCAATTTGGCTCATTTTAAAAAGATGCTTATTTCTGGAGTGAATATGCAGTTCTACTCAAGAGGAAGCAACTAAGTGAAATAAAGCCATGGAACGCTTATTTGCCTTCTATCTATGCATTCTGACACTCCAACAATGTGTTTTGCTTAAATTTGACTCATTTGACAAAGGTGCGTATTCCTGGAGTGAATATGCAGTTCTACTCAAGAGTAAGCAACTAAGCGAAATAAAGCCATGGAACGCTTATTTGCCTTCTATCTATGCATTCTGACACTCCAACAATGTGTTTTGCTTCAATTTGACTCATTTGACAAAGGTACTTATTCCTGGAGTGAATATGCAGTTCTACTCAAGAGTAAGCAACTAAGCGAAATAAAGCCATGGAACGCTTATTCGCCTTCTATCTATGCATTCTGACACTCCAACAATGTGTTTTGCTTCAATTTGACTCATTTGACAAAGGTGCTTATTCCTGGAGTGAATATGCAGTTCTACTCAAGAGTAAGCAACTAAGCGAAATAAAGCCATGGAACGCTTATTTGCCTTCTATCTATGCATTCTGACACTCCAACAATGTGTTTTGCTTCAATTTGACTCATTTGACAAATGTGCTTATTCCTGGAGTGAATATGCAGTTCTACTCAAGAGTAAGCAACTAAGCGAAATAAAGCCATGGAACGCTGATTTGCCTTCTAACTATGCATTCTGACACTCCAACAATGTTTTCTGCTTCAATTTGGCTCATTTTAAAAAGATGCTTATTTCTGGAGTGAATATGCAGTTCTACTCAAGAGGAAGCAACTAAGTGAAATAAAGCCATGGAACGCTTATTTGCCTTCTATCTATGCATTCTGACACTCCAACAATGTGTTTTGCTTCAATTTGACTCATTTGACAAAGGTGCGTATTCCTGGAGTGAATATGCAGTTCTACTCAAGAGTAAGCAACTAAGCGAAATAAAGCCATGGAACGCTTATTTGCCTTCTATCTATGCATTCGGACACTCCAACAATGTGTTTTGCTTCAATTTGACTCATTTGACAAAGGTACTTATTCCTGGAGTGAATATGCAGTTCTACTCAAGAGTAAGCAACTAAGCGAAATAAAGCCATGGAACGCTTATTCGCCTTCTATCTATGCATTCTGACACTCCAACAATGTGTTTTGCTTCAATTTGACTCATTTGACAAAGGTGCTTATTCCTGGAGTGAATATGCAGTTCTACTCAAGAGTAAGCAACTAAGCGAAATAAAGCCATGGAACGCTTATTTGCCTTCTATCTATGCATTCTGACACTCCAACAATGTGTTTTGCTTCAATTTGACTCATTTGACAAATGTGCTTATTCCTGGAGTGAATATGCAGTTCTACTCAAGAGTAAGCAACTAAGCGAAATAAAGCCATGGAACGCTTATTTGCCTTCTATCTATGCATTCTGACACTCCAACAATGTGTTTTGCTTCAATTTGACTCATTTGACAAATGTGCTTATTCCTGGAGTGAATATGCAGTTCTACTCAAGAGTAAGCAACTAAGCGAAATAAAGCCATGGAACGCTTATTTGCCTTCTATCTATGCATTCTGACACTCCAACAATGTGTTTTGCTTCAATTTGACTCATTTGACAAAGGTGCGTATTCCTGGAGTGAATATGCAGTTCTACTCAAGAGTAAGCAACTAAGCGAAATAAAGCCATGGAACGCTTATTTGCCTTCTATCTATGCATTCTGACACTCCAACAATGTGTTTTGCTTCAATTTGACTCATTTGACAAAGGTGCGTATTCCTGGAGTGAATATGCAGTTCTACTCAAGAGTAAGCAACTAAGCGAAATAAAGCCATGGAACGCTTATTTGCCTTCTATCTATGCATTCTGACACTCCAACAATGTGTTTTGCTTCAATTTGACTCATTTGACAAAGGTACTTATTCCTGGAGTGAATATGCAGTTCTACTCAAGAGTAAGCAACTAAGCGAAATAAAGCCATGGAACGCTTATTCGCCTTCTATCTATGCATTCTGACACTCCAACAATGTGTTTTGCTTCAATTTGACTCATTTGACAAATGTGCTTATTCCTGGAGTGAATATGCAGTTCTACTCAAGAGTAAGCAACTAAGCGAAATAAAGCCATGGAACGCTTATTCACCTTCTATCTATGCATTCTGACACTCCAACAATGTGTTTTGCTTCAATTTGACTCATTCGACAAAGGTGCTTATTCCTGGAGTGAATATGCAGTTCTACTCAAGAGTAAGCAACTAAGCGAAATAAAGCCATGGAACGCTTATTTGCCTTCTATCTATGCATTCTGACACTCCAACAATGTGTTTTGCTTCAATTTGACTCATTTGACAAATGTGCTTATTCCTGGAGTGAATATGCAGTTCTACTCAAGAGTAAGCAACTAAGCGAAATAAAGCCATGGAACGCTTATTTGCCTTCTAACTATGCATTCTGACACTCCAACAATGTTTTCTGCTTCAATTTGGCTCATTTTAAAAAGATGCTTATTTCTGGAGTGAATATGCAGTTCTACTCAAGAGGAAGCAACTAAGTGAAATAAAGCCATGGAACGCTTATTTGCCTTCTATCTATGCATTCTGACACTCCAACAATGTGTTTTGCTTCAATTTGACTCATTTGACAAAGGTGCGTATTCCTGGAGTGAATATGCAGTTCTACTCAAGAGTAAGCAACTAAGCGAAATAAAGCCATGGAACGCTTATTTGCCTTCTATCTATGCATTCTGACACTCCAACAATGTGTTTTGCTTCAATTTGGGTCATTTCACAAAGGTGCTCATTTCTTGAGTGAATATGCAGTTCTACTCAAGAGTAAGCAACTAAGCGAAATAAAGCCATGGAACGCTTATTTGCCTTCTATCTATGCATTCTGACACTCCAACAATGTGTTTTGCTTCAATTTGACTCATTTGACAAAGGTGCGTATTCCTGGAGTGAATATGCAGTTCTACTCAAGAGTAAGCAACTAAGCGAAATAAAGCCATGGAACGCTTATTTGCCTTCTATCTATGCATTCTGACACTCCAACAATGTGTTTTGCTTCAATTTGACTCATTTGACAAAGGTGCGTATTCCTGGAGTGAATATGCAGTTCTACTCAAGAGTAAGCAACTAAGCGAAATAAAGCCATGGAACGCTTATTTGCCTTCTATCTATGCATTCTGACACTCCAACAATGTGTTTTGCTTCAATTTGGGTCATTTCACAAAGGTGCTCATTTCTTGAGTGAATATGCAGTTCTACTCAAGAGTAAGCAACTAAGCGAAATAAAGCCATGGAACGCTTATTTGCCTTCTATCTATGCATTCTGACACTCCAACAATGTGTTTTGCTTCAATTTGACTCATTTGACAAAGGTGCGTATTCCTGGAGTGAATATGCAGTTCTACTCAAGAGTAAGCAACTAAGCGAAATAAAGCCATGGAACGCTTATTTGCCTTCTATCTATGCATTCTGACACTCCAACAATGTGTTTTGCTTCAATTTGACTCATTTGACAAAGGTGCGTATTCCTGGAGTGAATATGCAGTTCTACTCAAGAGTAAGCAACTAAGCGAAATAAAGCCATGGAACGCTTATTTGCCTTCTATCTATGCATTCTGACACTCCAACAATGTGTTTTGCTTCAATTTGACTCATTTGACAAATGTGCTCATTTCTTGAGTGAATATGCAGTTCTACTCAGGAGTAAGCAACTAAGCGAAATAAAGCCATGGAACGCTTATTTGCCTTCTATCTATGCATTCTGACACTCCAACAATGTGTTTTGCTTAAATTTGACTCATTTGACAAAGGTGCGTATTCCTGGAGTGAATATGCAGTTCTACTCAAGAGTAAGCAACTAAGCGAAATAAAGCCATGGAACGCTTATTTGCCTTCTATCTATGCATTCTGACACTCCAACAATGTGTTTTGCTTCAATTTGACTCATTTGACAAAGGTGCGTATTCCTGGAGTGAATATGCAGTTCTACTCAAGAGTAAGCAACTAAGCGAAATAAAGCCATGGAACGCTTATTTGCCTTCTATCTATGCATTCTGACACTCCAACAATGTGTTTTGCTTCAATTTGACTCATTTGACAAAGGTGCGTATTCCTGGAGTGAATATGCAGTTCTACTCAAGAGTAAGCAACTAAGCGAAATAAAGCCATGGAACGCTTATTTGCCTTCTATCTATGCATTCTGACACTCCAACAATGTGTTTTGCTTCAATTTGACTCATTTGACAAATGTGCTCATTTCTTGAGTGAATATGCAGTTCTACTCAAGAGTAAGCAACTAAGCGAACTAAAGCCATGGAACGCTTATTTGCCTTCTATCTATGCATTCTGACACTCCAACAATGTGTTTTGCTTCAATTTGACTCATTTGACAAAGGTGCGTATTCCTGGAGTGAATATGCAGTTCTACTCAAGAGTAAGCAACTAAGCGAAATAAAGCCATGGAACGCTTATTTGCCTTCTAACTATGCATTCTGACACTCCAACAATGTTTTCTGCTTCAATTTGGCTCATTTTAAAAAGATGCTTATTTCTGGAGTGAATATGCAGTTCTACTCAAGAGTAAGCAACTAAGCGAAATAAAGCCATGGAACGCTTATTTGCCTTCTATCTATGCATTCTGACACTCCAACAATGTGTTTTGCTTCAATTTGACTCATTTGACAAAGGTGCGTATTCCTGGAGTGAATATGCAGTTCTACTCAAGAGTAAGCAACTAAGCGAAATAAAGCCATGGAACGCTTATTTGCCTTCTATCTATGCATTCTGACACTCCAACAATGTGTTTTGCTTCAATTTGACTCATTTGACAAATGTGCTTATTCCTGGAGTGAATATGCAGTTCTACTCAAGAGTAAGCAACTAAGCGAAATAAAGCCATGGAACGCTTATTTGCCTTCTATCTATGCATTCTGACACTCCAACAATGTGTTTTGCTTCAATTTGACTCATTTGACAAAGGTGCGTATTCCTGGAGTGAATATGCAGTTCTACTCAAGAGTAAGCAACTAAGCGAAATAAAGCCATGGAACGTTTATTTGCCTTCTATCTATGCATTCTGACACTCCAACAATGTGTTTTGCTTCAATTTGACTCATTTGACAAATGTGCTTATTCCTGGAGTGAATATGCAGTTCTACACAAGAGTAAGCAACTAAGCGAAATAAAGCCATGGAACGCTTATTTGCCTTCTATCTATGCATTCTGACACTCCAACAATATTTTCTGCTTCAATTTGACTCATTTCACAAAGGTGCTCATTTCTTGAGTGAATATGCAGTTCTACTCAAGAGTAAGCAACTAAGCGAAATAATGCCATGGAACGCTTATTTGCCTTCTATCAATGCATTCTGAAACTCCAACAATGTTTTCTGCTTCAATTTGGCTCATTTTAAAAAGATGCTTATTTCTTGAGTGAATATGCAGTTCTACTCAAGAGTAAGCAACTAAGCGAAATAAAGCCATGGAACGCTTATTTGCCTTCTAACTATGCATTCTGACACTCCAACAATGTTTTCTGTTTCAATTTGGCTCATTTTAAAAAGATGCTTAATTCTGGAGTGAATATGCAGTTCTACTCAAGAGGAAGCAACTAAGTGAAATAAAGCCATGGAACGCTTATTTGCCTTCTATCTATGCATTCTGACACTCCAACAATGTGTTTTGCTTCAATTTGACTCATTTGACAAAGGTGCGTATTCCTGGAGTGAATATGCAGTTCTACTCAAGAGTAAGCAACTAAGCGAAATAAAGCCATGGAACGCTTATTTGCCTTCTATCTATGCATTCTGACACTCCAACAATGTGTTTTGCTTCAATTTGACTCATTTGACAAAGGTACTTATTCCTGGAGTGAATATGCAGTTCTACTCAAGAGTAAGCAACTAAGCGAAATAAAGCCATGGAACGCTTATTCGCCTTCTATCTATGCATTCTGACACTCCAACAATGTGTTTTGCTTCAAATTGACTCATTTGACAAAGGTGCTTATTGCTGGAGTGAATATGCAGTTCTACTCAAGAGTAAGCAACTAAGCGAAATAAAGCCATGGAACGCTTATTTGCCTTCTATCTATGCATTCTGACACTCCAACAATGTGTTTTGCTTCAATTTGACTCATTTGACAAATGTGCTTATTCCTGGAGTGAATATGCAGTTCTACTCAAGAGTAAGCAACTAAGCGAAATAAAGCCATGGAACGCTTATTTGCCTTCTATCTATGCATTCTGACTATCCAACAATGTGTTTTGCTTCAATTTGACTCATTTGACAAAGGTGCTTATTCCTGGAGTGAATATGCAGTTCTACTCAAGAGTAAGCAACTAAGCGAAATAAAGCCATGGAACGCTTATTTGCCTTCTATCTATGCATTCTGACACTCCAACAATGTGTTTTGCTTCAATTTGACTCATTTGACAAAGGTGCGTATTCCTGGAGTGAATATGCAGTTCTACTCAAGAGTAAGCAACTAAGCGAAATAAAGCCATGGAACGCTTATTTGCCTTCTATCTATGCATTCTGACACTCCAACAATGTGTTTTGCTTCAATTTGACTCATTTGACAAAGGTGCGTATTCCTGGAGTGAATATGCAGTTCTACTCAAGAGTAAGCAACTAAGCGAAATAAAGCCATGGAACGCTTATTTGCCTTCTATCTATGCATTCTGACACTCCAACAATGTGTTTTGCTTCAATTTGACTCATTTGACAAAGGTGCTTATTCCTGGAGTGAATATGCAGTTCTACTCAAGAGTAAGCAACTAAGCGAAATAAAGCCATGGAACGCTTATTTGCCTTCTATCTATGCATTCTGACACTCCAACAATGTGTTTTGCTTCAATTTGACTCATTTGACAAAGGTGCGTATTCCTGGAGTGAATATGCAGTTCTACTCAAGAGTAAGCAACTAAGCGAAATAAAGCCATGGAACGCTTATTTGCCTTCTATCTATGCATTCTGACACTCCAACAATGTGTTTTGCTTCAATTTGGGTCATTTCACAAAGGTGCTCATTTCTTGAGTGAATATGCAGTTCTACTCAAGAGTAAGCAACTAAGCGAAATAAAGCCATGGAACGCTTATTTGCCTTCTATCTATGCATTCTGACACTCCAACAATGTGTTTTGCTTCAATTTGACTCATTTGACAAATGTGCTCATTTCTTGAGTGAATATGCAGTTCTACTCAAGAGTAAGCAACTAAGCGAAATAAAGCCATGGAACCCTTATTTGCCTTCTATCAATGCATTCTGACACTCCAACAATGTTTTCTGCTTCAATTTGGCTCATTTTAAAAAGATGCTTATTTCTGGAGTGAATATGCAGTTCTATTCAAGAGTAAGCAACTAAGCGAAATAAAGCCATGGAACGCTGATTTGCCTTCTAACTATGCATTCTGACACTCCAACAATGTTTTCTGCTTCAATTTGGCTCATTTTAAAAAGATGCTTATTTCTGGAGTGAATATGCAGTTCTACTCAAGAGTAAGCAACTAACCGGAATAAAGCCATGGAACGCTTATTTGCCTTCTATCTATGCATTCTGACACTCCAACAATGTGTTTTGCTTCAATTTGACTCATTTGACAAAGGTGCTTATTCCTGGAGTGAATATGCAGTTCTACTCAAGAGTAAGCAACTAAGCGAAATAAAGCCATGGAACGCTTATTTGCCTTCTATCTATGCATTCTGACACTCCAACAATGTGTTTTGCTTCAATTTGGGTCATTTCACAAAGGTGCTCATTTCTTGAGTGAATATGCAGTTCTACTCAAGAGTAAGCAACTAAGCGAAATAAAGCCATGGAACGCTTATTTGCCTTCTATCTATGCATTCTGACACTCCAACAATGTGTTTTGCTTCAATTTGACTCATTTGACAAAGGTGCGTATTCCTGGAGTGAATATGCAGTTCTACTCAAGAGTAAGCAACTAAGCGAAATAAAGCCATGGAACGCTTATTTGCCTTCTATCTATGCATTCTGACACTCCAACAATGTGTTTTGCTTCAATTTGACTCATTTGACAAAGGTGCGTATTCCTGGAGTGAATATGCAGTTCTACTCAAGAGTAAGCAACTAAGCGAAATAAAGCCATGGAACGCTTATTTGCCTTCTATCTATGCATTCTGACACTCCAACAATGTTTTCTGCTTCAATTTGGCTCATTTTAAAAAGATGCTTATTTCTGGAGTGAATCTGCAGTTCTACTCAAGAGTAAGCAACTAAGCGAAATAAAGCCATGGAACGCTTATTTGCCTTCTAACTATGCATTCTGACACTCCAACAATGTTTTCTGCTTCAATTTGGCTCATTTTAAAAAGATGCTTATTTCTGAATATGCAGTTCTACTCAAGAGTAAGCAACTAAGCGAAATAAAGCCATGGAACGCTTATTTGCCTTCTATCTATGCATTCTGACACTCCAACAATGTGTTTTGCTTCAATTTGACTCATTTGACAAATGTGCTCATTTCTTGAGTGAATATGCAGTTCTACTCAAGAGTAAGCAACTAAGCGAAATAAAGCCATGGAACCCTTATTTGCCTTCTATCAATGCATTCTGACACTCCAACAATGTTTTCTGCTTCAATTTGGCTCATTTTAAAAAGATGCTTATTTCTGGAGTGAATATGCAGTTCTATTCAAGAGTAAGCAACTAAGCGAAATAAAGCCATGGAACGCTGATTTGCCTTCTAACTATGCATTCTGACACTCCAACAATGTTTTCTGCTTCAATTTGGCTCATTTTAAAAAGATGCTTATTTCTGGAGTGAATATGCAGTTCTACTCAAGAGTAAGCAACTAAGCGAAATAAAGCCATGGAACGCTTATTTGCCTTCTATCTATGCATTCTGACACTCCAACAATGTGTTTTGCTTCAATTTGACTCATTTGACAAAGGTGCTTATTCCTGGAGTGAATATGCAGTTCTACTCAAGAGTAAGCAACTAAGCGAAATAAAGCCATGGAACGCTTATTTGCCTTCTATCTATGCATTCTGACACTCCAACAATGTTTTCTGCTTCAATTTGGCTCATTTTAAAAAGATGCTTATTTCTGGAGTGAATCTGCAGTTCTACTCAAGAGTAAGCAACTAAGCGAAATAAAGCCATGGAACGCTTATTTGCCTTCTAACTATGCATTCTGACACTCCAACAATGTTTTCTGCTTCAATTTGGCTCATTTTAAAAAGATGCTTATTTCTGAATATGCAGTTCTACTCAAGAGTAAGCAACTAAGCGAAATAAAGCCATGGAACGCTTATTTGCCTTCTATCTATGCATTCTGACACTCCAACAATGTGTTTTGCTTCAATTTGACTCATTTGACAAAGGTGCGTATTCCTGGAGTGAATATGCAGTTCTACTCAAGAGTAAGCAACTAAGCGAAATAAAGCCATGGAACGCTTATTTGCCTTCTATCTATGCATTCTGACACTCCAACAATGTGTTTTGCTTCAATTTGACTCATTTGACAAAGGTACTTATTCCTGGAGTGAATATGCAGTTCTACTCAAGAGTAAGCAACTAAGCGAAATAAAGCCATGGAACGCTTATTTGCCTTCTAACTATGCATTCTGACACTCCAACAATGTTTTCTGTTTCAATTTGGCTCATTTTAAAAAGATGCTTAATTCTGGAGTGAATATGCAGTTCTACTCAAGAGGAAGCAACTAAGTGAAATAAAGCCATGGAACGCTTATTTGCCTTCTATCTATGCATTCTGACACTCCAACAATGTGTTTTGCTTCAATTTGACTCATTTGACAAAGGTGCGTATTCCTGGAGTGAATATGCAGTTCTACTCAAGAGTAAGCAACTAAGCGAAATAAAGCCATGGAACGCTTATTTGCCTTCTATCTATGCATTCTGACACTCCAACAATGTGTTTTGCTTCAATTTGACTCATTTGACAAAGGTACTTATTCCTGGAGTGAATATGCAGTTCTACTCAAGAGTAAGCAACTAAGCGAAATAAAGCCATGGAACGCTTATTTGCCTTCTATCTATGCATTCTGACTATCCAACAATGTGTTTTGCTTCAATTTGACTCATTTGACAAAGGTGCTTATTCCTGGAGTGAATATGCAGTTCTACTCAAGAGTAAGCAACTAAGCGAAATAAAGCCATGGAACGCTTATTTGCCTTCTATCTATGCATTCTGACACTCCAACAATGTGTTTTGCTTCAATTTGACTCATTTGACAAAGGTGCGTATTCCTGGAGTGAATATGCAGTTCTACTCAAGAGTAAGCAACTAAGCGAAATAAAGCCATGGAACGCTTATTTGCCTTCTATCTATGCATTCTGACACTCCAACAATGTGTTTTGCTTCAATTTGACTCATTTGACAAAGGTGCGTATTCCTGGAGTGAATATGCAGTTCTACTCAAGAGTAAGCAACTAAGCGAAATAAAGCCATGGAACGCTTATTTGCCTTCTATCTATGCATTCTGACACTCCAACAATGTGTTTTGCTTCAATTTGACTCATTTGACAAAGGTGCTTATTCCTGGAGTGAATATGCAGTTCTACTCAAGAGTAAGCAACTAAGCGAAATAAAGCCATGGAACGCTTATTTGCCTTCTATCTATGCATTCTGACACTCCAACAATGTGTTTTGCTTCAATTTGACTCATTTGACAAAGGTGCGTATTCCTGGAGTGAATATGCAGTTCTACTCAAGAGTAAGCAACTAAGCGAAATAAAGCCATGGAACGCTTATTTGCCTTCTATCTATGCATTCTGACACTCCAACAATGTGTTTTGCTTCAATTTGACTCATTTGACAAAGGTGCTTATTCCTGGAGTGAATATGCAGTTCTACTCAAGAGTAAGCAACTAAGCGAAATAAAGCCATGGAACGCTTATTTGCCTTCTATCTATGCATTCTGACACTCCAACAATGTGTTTTGCTTCAATTTGACTCATTTGACAAATGTGCTCATTTCTTGAGTGAATATGCAGTTCTACTCAAGAGTAAGCAACTAAGCGAAATAAAGCCATGGAACCCTTATTTGCCTTCTATCAATGCATTCTGACACTCCAACAATGTTTTCTGCTTCAATTTGGCTCATTTTAAAAAGATGCTTATTTCTGGAGTGAATATGCAGTTCTATTCAAGAGTAAGCAACTAAGCGAAATAAAGCCATGGAACGCTGATTTGCCTTCTAACTATGCATTCTGACACTCCAACAATGTTTTCTGCTTCAATTTGGCTCATTTTAAAAAGATGCTTATTTCTGGAGTGACTATGCAGTTCTACTCAAGAGTAAGCAACTAAGCGAAATAAAGCCATGGAACGCTTATTCGCCTTCTATCTATGCATTCTGACACTCCAACAATGTGTTTTGCTTCAATTTGACTCATTTGACAAAGGTGCTTATTGCTGGAGTGAATATGCAGTTCTACTCAAGAGTAAGCAACTAAGCGAAATAAAGCCATGGAACGCTTATTTGCCTTCTATCTATGCATTCTGACACTCCAACAATGTGTTTTGCTTCAATTTGACTCATTTGACAAATGTGCTTATTCCTGGAGTGAATATGCAGTTCTACTCAAGAGTAAGCAACTAAGCGAAATAAAGCCATGGAACGCTTATTTGCCTTCTATCTATGCATTCTGACTATCCAACAATGTGTTTTGCTTCAATTTGACTCATTTGACAAAGGTGCTTATTCCTGGAGTGAATATGCAGTTCTACTCAAGAGTAAGCAACTAAGCGAAATAAAGCCATGGAACGCTTATTTGCCTTCTATCTATGCATTCTGACACTCCAACAATGTGTTTTGCTTCAATTTGACTCATTTGACAAAGGTGCGTATTCCTGGAGTGAATATGCAGTTCTACTCAAGAGTAAGCAACTAAGCGAAATAAAGCCATGGAACGCTTATTTGCCTTCTATCTATGCATTCTGACACTCCAACAATGTGTTTTGCTTCAATTTGACTCATTTGACAAAGGTGCGTATTCCTGGAGTGAATATGCAGTTCTACTCAAGAGTAAGCAACTAAGCGAAATAAAGCCATGGAACGCTTATTTGCCTTCTATCTATGCATTCTGACACTCCAACAATGTGTTTTGCTTCAATTTGACTCATTTGACAAAGGTGCTTATTCCTGGAGTGAATATGCAGTTCTACTCAAGAGTAAGCAACTAAGCGAAATAAAGCCATGGAACGCTTATTTGCCTTCTATCTATGCATTCTGACACTCCAACAATGTGTTTTGCTTCAATTTGACTCATTTGACAAAGGTGCGTATTCCTGGAGTGAATATGCAGTTCTACTCAAGAGTAAGCAACTAAGCGAAATAAAGCCATGGAACGCTTATTTGCCTTCTATCTATGCATTCTGACACTCCAACAATGTGTTTTGCTTCAATTTGGGTCATTTCACAAAGGTGCTCATTTCTTGAGTGAATATGCAGTTCTACTCAAGAGTAAGCAACTAAGCGAAATAAAGCCATGGAACGCTTATTTGCCTTCTATCTATGCATTCTGACACTCCAACAATGTGTTTTGCTTCAATTTGACTCATTTGACAAATGTGCTCATTTCTTGAGTGAATATGCAGTTCTACTCAAGAGTAAGCAACTAAGCGAAATAAAGCCATGGAACCCTTATTTGCCTTCTATCAATGCATTCTGACACTCCAACAATGTTTTCTGCTTCAATTTGGCTCATTTTAAAAAGATGCTTATTTCTGGAGTGAATATGCAGTTCTATTCAAGAGTAAGCAACTAAGCGAAATAAAGCCATGGAACGCTGATTTGCCTTCTAACTATGCATTCTGACACTCCAACAATGTTTTCTGCTTCAATTTGGCTCATTTTAAAAAGATGCTTATTTCTGGAGTGAATATGCAGTTCTACTCAAGAGTAAGCAACTAAGCGAAATAAAGCCATGGAACGCTTATTTGCCTTCTATCTATGCATTCTGACACTCCAACAATGTGTTTTGCTTCAATTTGACTCATTTGACAAAGGTGCTTATTCCTGGAGTGAATATGCAGTTCTACTCAAGAGTAAGCAACTAAGCGAAATAAAGCCATGGAACGCTTATTTGCCTTCTATCTATGCATTCTGACACTCCAACAATGTGTTTTGCTTCAATTTGGGTCATTTCACAAAGGTGCTCATTTCTTGAGTGAATATGCAGTTCTACTCAAGAGTAAGCAACTAAGCGAAATAAAGCCATGGAACGCTTATTTGCCTTCTATCTATGCATTCTGACACTCCAACAATGTGTTTTGCTTCAATTTGACTCATTTGACAAAGGTGCGTATTCCTGGAGTGAATATGCAGTTCTACTCAAGAGTAAGCAACTAAGCGAAATAAAGCCATGGAACGCTTATTTGCCTTCTATCTATGCATTCTGACACTCCAACAATGTGTTTTGCTTCAATTTGACTCATTTGACAAAGGTGCGTATTCCTGGAGTGAATATGCAGTTCTACTCAAGAGTAAGCAACTAAGCGAAATAAAGCCATGGAACGCTTATTTGCCTTCTATCTATGCATTCTGACACTCCAACAATGTGTTTTGCTTCAATTTGACTCATTTGACAAATGTGCTCATTTCTTGAGTGAATATGCAGTTCTACTCAAGAGTAAGCAACTAAGCGAAATAAAGCCATGGAACGCTTATTTGCCTTCTATCTATGCATTCTGACACTCCAACAATGTTTTCTGCTTCAATTTGGCTCATTTTAAAAAGATGCTTATTTCTGGAGTGAATATGCAGTTCTACTCAAGAGTAAGCAACTAAGCGAAATAAAGCCATGGAACGCTTATTTGCCTTCTAACTATGCATTCTGACACTCCAACAATGTTTTCTGCTTCAATTTGGCTCATTTTAAAAAGATGCTTATTTCTGAATATGCAGTTCTACTCAAGAGTAAGCAACTAAGCGAAATAAAGCCATGGAACGCTTATTTGCCTTCTATCTATGCATTCTGACACTCCAACAATGTGTTTTGCTTCAATTTGACTCATTTGACAAAGGTGCTTATTCCTGGAGTGAATATGCAGTTCTACTCAAGAGTAAGCAACTAAGCGAAATAAAGCCATGGAACGCTTATTTGCCTTCTATCTATGCATTCTGACACTCCAACAATGTGTTTTGCTTCAATTTGACTCATTTGACAAATGTGCTTATTCCTGGAGTGAATATGCAGTTCTACTCAAGAGTAAGCAACTAAGCGAAATAAAGCCATGTGTGAGGGACAGGGGATATCGCGAAGTCCCTCCCCTCCTGAGTTCAAGCCCGTCCCCGAGCAAAGGGGAAAGCAGGGAGAGTTCCGATTCCAGTGGGGAAGCAGGAAGTCGTGTCCGAGGCTCAGGCAAGGTAGAGGAGCCAGGGTCCCAGGTGGGACAGGAAGGGGCAAGCAAGGGGGGAAGACCCATCCCTCCAACTCCAGAATTACGCAGGAAGAGGAGGGGCAAGAGGATGGGTCTGCCAAAGCTTTTGTGTTGGAGAAAGACGCGCCAAAAGCCATTAGGAGGTTCTGAAACCGACTGACAACATCGCTCCGTGTAAATAGCAATGACTTGAGCACTGTAAATACGCAGCACCAATAAAAGAATAAAATGCAGAGCTGCGTAGCGTCGTTACTCTGAAGTAGTCCACTCCGGCCACTGTGACAGCAACCTCCTAATCATTTTTGGGCTACTTCGGAGTTGCCGGGATGAGCGTGTCCGAGGCGGAGAAGTGGCGGCAGATCGCTGAGCAAGCCCAGCTAGAACTGCAACAGCTGTCGCTGCAGGCGCAGGGAGAATTGAAGGCAGCTAAAGAGGAGACTAAGAAGGTCCAGGACGACCGGCTACAACTTGCGGAACAGGTGAGAGAGCTCCAGGAAAAAGAGCAGCATTTAAGGGCGGTGGCGGTAGACCTCCAAAACAAGCTGGATGCAGAGAAAAACAAGGCGGGAGGGGCTCCCCAAGTCCAAGTGCTGCCAGGAAGGAGAGCAGGGACCCTTGTAAGCAAGTTCAATGGAGACCCGAAGGAGTTTCAGGGCTTTGAGACTGAGATCGTGTATGCTCTTGAGCTGCACCAGAATGAGTTCCCCGATGATGAGCACAGAGTAGCGTTTATTGTGGAACATCTCACCGGAGCAGCCAGGGAGTGGCTAAGACCATTAATCGCAACCAAGAATCCTTGCATGAAAAATGTCCAACAATTTCTAGAAGGTTTGAGGACGATGTATTCGTCCGATAGTCATTTGGACCAGACTAAGGAGGAACTGCATAATTTACGCCAAGGAAATATGACAGTTCGCGCATATTGGGCGAAATTCACCATGCTGGTGCACAGACTGGGGTGGGTTTTGGATTCGCCTCCCATGCAAGCTGCGTTTTACTTGGGTTTGAGCGAGGAGGTGAAGGATGAACTCTCGAGAGGTCCAAAGCCCAGTACTATGGATCAGCTGAGCAAAGCAGCTCTGGCGGTGGGGGTGAGGCAGGAATCCCGGTGGAACGACAAGCAAGCGACGCGCGCAAAGCGGGCTTGGTTCCCACGGTCGCAGGAGAAGCCACTCCCTCAACAACCCTTTCAGGCCACGCCTGGAGCCAGCCAGGACCAGGAGCCCATGCAGATTGATAGCGCGCGCGCGCGGGCTTTTCAAACCCCAGCGGCGCCAAGACGCAAGGAGGGAAGGGGCGGGAATTGCTTTCTCTGCAACTCACCCCAGCATCTCGTCAGAGACTGCCCACATCGCAGGGAGTGGCAAGGAAAGGCGGGAACGGTGGTGCCCTCCCCCACTGACGCAGCACCACAGCAGGGAAACGGGAAAGCCTGGCTGCAGGAGACAAGGGGCAGCAGCCAGGCACAGTCAGCAGACAACAGCCCCAGCCCGCCCACCCGCACAGAGAGGTGCAGAGCCAGCCCACCCCTCCCAGAGCAGGAGTGGTTCTAGAAGTGACGCTAACGCTCCCAAATGGCTATCCCCTGACGGTCCTCGCCTTAATTGACAGTGGGGCGTCCGCCAACTTCTTCTCGAGAAGCTTTGCAGAAGAGCACCAAATCCAGCTTTTGCAGTTGGATTTTCCTCTGCACGTAGCAACCATTGACGGCAGGGAGCTGCTGGGAGGGGCCATCACACATCAAACCCCCCCCATGAGAATGACGGTGGGAAGGCACTCAGAGACACTGGCGTTCAACGTCACCACCATCTCAGACCCCCCCATCGTCTTGGGCATGAGCTGGCTGGCGCGCCACGACCCCTCCATCAGTTGGCACCAGAGGTGCATCACGTTTGGGTCAGACTTTTGTCTGGAACATTGCATGCAGCACCAACCAGGGGAGGGGCCTCCGATAGCCACGGTGGCCACCATGCATATCAAAGGGGGTGAGGCAATACCCAAGCAGTACTGGGACCTGCAGGAGGTCTTCAGCGAAGCGGAGTCCGACCACCTACCCCCGCACAGGCCTTTTGACTGCCAGATCAACCTGGTGCCAGGGGCGACGATACCCCCAGCCAAGCTGTACGCCATGTCAGACCAGGAGCTGGAGGATCTGCGCGCTTTCATCGACACGAACCTCAAGCGGGGGTTCATAAGGGAAAGCAAGGCAGCAGGGGGCAGCCCGGTCTTCTGGGTGGACAAGAAAGACACGCAACAGCGCCGTCTTGTGGTGGACTTTAGACGGCTGAATTCGGTGACAGAGCCCGTGGCTTTCCCCATGCCCAGAGTGGATGATCTCCTGACAGCGGCACGCAGGGGCAAGATTTTCACCAAGCTGGACCTAAGGGGGGCGTACAACTTGATCAGGATCCGGGAAGGAGATGAATGGAAAACCACGATGTTCACGCCTCTGGGCTCTTTTGAATATCTGGTGATGCCCTTCGGTTTGCAAGGGGGCTCAGCTTGCTTCCAGGCCTTCATGCACCACGTCCTGGGGTCCCTCCTCTTCAGGAAATGCTTGGTCTTCCTAGATGACATCCTTATCTACTCGAATGACCCAGTGCAGCATGTGAAAGATGTCAGAGAGGTGTTGCAACGCCTGAAGGAGAACCACCTGTATGTGAAGCTGGAGAAGTGCAAGTTTCACACCAAAGAGGTGGACTTCCTGGGCTACAAGCTGTCAGACAAGGGGCTGGCGATGGACAAGGACAAGGTGCAGGCCATCCTGGACTGGCACAGCCCCAGGACGCGCAAAGATGCCCAACGCCTACTAGGCTTCGCTAACTTCTACAGGAAGTTCATCAAGAACTTCTCTCGCGTTACGGCTCCCATCACGGACTGCCTGAGAGGCAAGCAGAAGTTCAAGTGGACACCAGAGGCGCAAGCAGCGTTCGAAAGCCTCAAGAGAGTGTTCGCCTCAGACCAAAACCTGTTCCATGTGGTGCAGGACGCGCCCCTACGCATTGAGACAGATGCTTCTGAAAAAGCTGTGGGCGCAATTTTGTTGCAACTGGACGCCAACAGGGAGTGGAGACCCTGTGCCTTCTTCTCCAGGAAGCTGACACAGCCTGAACGCAACTACACAGTGTTTGATAGGGAACTTCTTGCGATCTACGCTGCGTTCCAGCACTGGCGACACTTCCTGGTGGGCGCAAAGCACCCCATCCAGGTGTGCACAGACCACAAGAACCTGGAGTTCTGGAGAACTGCCAGGGTGCTCAACCAGCGGCAGATACGGTGGGCAGAGTTCTTCTCGAACTTCAACTTCTCCATCCACTACATCCCGGGGGAGCAGAATGTCAGGGCGGATGCCCTCTCCCGCAAGCCAGAGTACATGGAGGAGGAGGCGCCACCAGCCCCAAGGCACATTTTCCCCCCGTCGGCATGGTCCTGCGGAGCAGCTGTGGTGAGCGAGGCAGAACTCACAGCACTGACGGCAGCGGATGAATTTGCCAACCGCATCTTCAGAGAACTGAGAGGGGGGAGGGAGCAGGCAAAAGACTTTGCAGAACGCAGAGGGCTGCTTTTCTACAAGGGTGCGCTGTACCTACCCACCACCCAGCTTCGACGTACGGTCCTCAAGCAGATGCACGACAACCCTACAGCGGGGCATTTTGGAAGGGACAAAACCGCTCACCTAGTCATGAGACACTTCTGGTGGCCAGGGGTGCGGGAAGATGTTCGAGACTATGTAAGGGGCTGTACCACCTGCCAGCGGGCGAAGGTGGTCAGAGCAGCGCCACCAGGGTTGCTGGAGCCCTTAGCCACACCACACAGGCCGTGGGAAGTGGTGTCCATGGACTTCATCACAGATCTGCCTTCGTCCAGGGGTAAGACTGCAGTGTTGGTGGTGGTGGACCTTATGTCCAAAATGTGTCACTTTATACCGTGTGCCAGGGCAGTCTCGGCAGAAGAGACAGCCAAACTGTTTGTTGATCACATTTTCAGACTGCATGGATTACCTTTAAGGGTTATTTCGGATCGTGGCCGCCAATTTGTTTCCAGGTTCTGGCGGCGGCTCATGAACCTCCTGCAGGTGGAGGTCAGCTTGTCGACGGCTAGACACCCGCAGACCAACGGACAAGCGGAGAGGGTCAACGCCATTCTGCAGCAGTACCTGAGATGCTACGTCAGCCAGCGGCAAACGGACTGGGTGGATCGCTTGCCACTAGCAGAATTTGCCTACAACAATGCAGTGCACGTCTCCACAGGGGTGTCGCCCTTTAAGGCCAATTACGGGCGCGACCTCAGATCTTTCCCAGAGAGGGAGAGGGAGGAGGAGGAGGAGGAGGGCCCACAGGCTGAGGATTGGGCAGAGGAACTGGAGACGGTGCACCAGCAGCTCAGAGAACACTTGGAGAGGGCCAAGGAAGCGTACAAAAAGGGGGCAGATCGCCACAGGCGACAAGGGGAGGTCATCAGGGTGGGGGACAAGGTGTGGTTGTCCTCGGAGGGCCTTCCCACCAGAGGGAGGTGCAAAAAGCTGGCACCCAAAAGGCTGGGCCCCTTCACGGTCACGCAACAGGTAAACCCGGTGGCATACAGGCTGGCACTGCCAGAGGACATGAAGGTGCATCCAGTGTTTCATAGATCGCTGCTGTCGCCGTACAGGGAAAGCAGCAGGCTCCGAGACAGCGAACAAACCCCCGAGGGAGGGGGGGAGAGGGAAGGCAGGGAGCAACTCAATGAGGCCACGGCCATCCTGGATTCAAGGTGGGGGGTGGGGGGACTGGAGTACCTCATGGCATGGGAGGATGCTCCACCGTCCCAGAATGAATGGGTCCCAGCCACTCAGATACAGGAGGAATTCTTGGTGGAAGAATTTCACGCCCTCTTTCCCCACAGACCCAAGCCCTGGCACATGGAAAGGGAGGGGGAGGAGGAGGAGGCACGGGAGAGCAGCTCACCATGGCGCTGGGAAGCGGAGTTTGAGGAACCAGAGGATGAGGTATGGGTGTCACCGAGATCCACCCAGTCAGAGGAAGGAGCAGATTGGCAGAACGTTTTTACCCCCACCAGCTCTGACGCCACGGACGTTTTGGGATTCCCGTCCGCCCAGGCGGAAGGGGGGGGCTCGCAGGACTGGGGGGAGGTATTCACACCAACGGGCTCGGAGAGCACTGAGTTCTTAGGCTTCCAGTCGTCACCGACACATGGGGGGGGCCTGGGGAGGGGTGAAGGAGAGCTTGGGAGGGGGGTGGATGTGAGGGACAGGGGATATCGCGAAGTCCCTCCCCTCCTGAGTTCAAGCCCGTCCCCGAGCAAAGGGGAAAGCAGGGAGAGTTCCGATTCCAGTGGGGAAGCAGGAAGTCGTGTCCGAGGCTCAGGCAAGGTAGAGGAGCCAGGGTCCCAGGTGGGACAGGAAGGGGCAAGCAAGGGGGGAAGACCCATCCCTCCAACTCCAGAATTACGCAGGAAGAGGAGGGGCAAGAGGATGGGTCTGCCAAAGCTTTTGTGTTGGAGAAAGACGCGCCAAAAGCCATTAGGAGGTTCTGAAACCGACTGACAACATCGCTCCGTGTAAATAGCAATGACTTGAGCACTGTAAATACGCAGCACCAATAAAAGAATAAAATGCAGAGCTGCGTAGCGTCGTTACTCTGAAGTAGTCCACTCCGGCCACTGTGACACCATGGAACGCTTATTTGCCTTCTAACTATGCATTCTGACACTCCAACAATGTTTTCTGCTTCAATTTGGCTCATTTTAAAAAGATGCTTATTTCTGGAGTGAATATGCAGTTCTACTCAAGAGGAAGCAACTAAGTGAAATAAAGCCATGGAACGCTTATTTGCCTTCTATCTATGCATTCTGACACTCCAACAATGTGTTTTGCTTCAATTTGACTCATTTGACAAAGGTGCGTATTCCTGGAGTGAATATGCAGTTCTACTCAAGAGTAAGCAACTAAGCGAAATAAAGCCATGGAACGCTTATTTGCCTTCTATCTATGCATTCTGACACTCCAACAATGTGTTTTGCTTCAATTTGACTCATTTGACAAAGGTACTTATTCCTGGAGTGAATATGCAGTTCTACTCAAGAGTAAGCAACTAAGCGAAATAAAGCCATGGAACGCTTATTCGCCTTCTATCTATGCATTCTGACACTCCAACAATGTGTTTTGCTTCAATTTGACTCATTTGACAAATGTGCTTATTCCTGGAGTGAATATGCAGTTCTACTCAAGAGTAAGCAACTAAGCGAAATAAAGCCATGGAACGCTTATTCGCCTTCTATCTATGCATTCTGACACTCCAACAATGTGTTTTGCTTCAATTTGACTCATTCGACAAAGGTGCTTATTCCTGGAGTGAATATGCAGTTCTACTCAAGAGTAAGCAACTAAGCGAAATAAAGCCATGGAACGCTTATTTGCCTTCTATCTATGCATTCTGACACTCCAACAATGTGTTTTGCTTCAATTTGACTCATTTGACAAATGTGCTTATTCCTGGAGTGAATATGCAGTTCTACTCAAGAGTAAGCAACTAAGCGAAATAAAGCCATGGAACGCTTATTTGCCTTCTAACTATGCATTCTGACACTCCAACAATGTTTTCTGCTTCAATTTGGCTCATTTTAAAAAGATGCTTATTTCTGGAGTGAATATGCAGTTCTACTCAAGAGGAAGCAACTAAGTGAAATAAAGCCATGGAACGCTTATTTGCCTTCTATCTATGCATTCTGACACTCCAACAATGTGTTTTGCTTCAATTTGACTCATTTGACAAAGGTGCGTATTCCTGGAGTGAATATGCAGTTCTACTCAAGAGTAAGCAACTAAGCGAAATAAAGCCATGGAACGCTTATTTGCCTTCTATCTATGCATTCTGACACTCCAACAATGTGTTTTGCTTCAATTTGACTCATTTGACAAAGGTACTTATTCCTGGAGTGAATATGCAGTTCTACTCAAGAGTAAGCAACTAAGCGAAATAAAGCCATGGAACGCTTATTCGCCTTCTATCTATGCATTCTGACACTCCAACAATGTGTTTTGCTTCAATTTGACTCATTTGACAAAGGTGCTTATTCCTGGAGTGAATATGCAGTTCTACTCAAGAGTAAGCAACTAAGCGAAATAAAGCCATGGAACGCTTATTTGCCTTCTATCTATGCATTCTGACACTCCAACAATGTGTTTTGCTTCAATTTGACTCATTTGACAAATGTGCTTATTCCTGGAGTGAATATGCAGTTCTACTCAAGAGTAAGCAACTAAGCGAAATAAAGCCATGGAACGCTTATTTGCCTTCTATCTATGCATTCTGACACTCCAACAATGTGTTTTGCTTCAATTTGACTCATTTGACAAATGTGCTTATTCCTGGAGTGAATATGCAGTTCTACTCAAGAGTAAGCAACTAAGCGAAATAAAGCCATGGAACGCTTATTTGCCTTCTATCTATGCATTCTGACACTCCAACAATGTGTTTTGCTTCAATTTGACTCATTTGACAAAGGTGCGTATTCCTGGAGTGAATATGCAGTTCTACTCAAGAGTAAGCAACTAAGCGAAATAAAGCCATGGAACGCTTATTTGCCTTCTATCTATGCATTCTGACACTCCAACAATGTGTTTTGCTTCAATTTGACTCATTTGACAAAGGTGCGTATTCCTGGAGTGAATATGCAGTTCTACTCAAGAGTAAGCAACTAAGCGAAATAAAGCCATGGAACGCTTATTTGCCTTCTATCTATGCATTCTGACACTCCAACAATGTGTTTTGCTTCAATTTGACTCATTTGACAAAGGTGCGTATTCCTGGAGTGAATATGCAGTTCTACTCAAGAGTAAGCAACTAAGCGAAATAAAGCCATGGAACGCTTATTTGCCTTCTAACTATGCATTCTGACACTCCAACAATGTGTTTTGCTTCAATTTGACTCATTTGACAAAGGTACTTATTCCTGGAGTGAATATGCAGTTCTACTCAAGAGTAAGCAACTAAGCGAAATAAAGCCATGGAACGCTTATTCGCCTTCTATCTATGCATTCGGACACTCCAACAATGTGTTTTGCTTCAATTTGACTCATTTGACAAAGGTGCGTATTCCTGGAGTGAATATGCAGTTCTACTCAAGAGTAAGCAACTAAGCGAAATAAAGCCATGGAACGCTTATTTGCCTTCTATCTATGCATTCTGACACTCCAACAATGTGTTTTGCTTCAATTTGACTCATTTGACAAAGGTACTTATTCCTGGAGTGAATATGCAGTTCTACTCAAGAGTAAGCAACTAAGCGAAATAAAGCCATGGAACGCTTATTCGCCTTCTATCTATGCATTCTGACACTCCAACAATGTGTTTTGCTTCAATTTGACTCATTTGACAAAGGTGCTTATTCCTGGAGTGAATATGCAGTTCTACTCAAGAGTAAGCAACTAAGCGAAATAAAGCCATGGAACGCTTATTTGCCTTCTATCTATGCATTCTGACACTCCAACAATGTGTTTTGCTTCAATTTGACTCATTTGACAAATGTGCTTATTCCTGGAGTGAATATGCAGTTCTACTCAAGAGTAAGCAACTAAGCGAAATAAAGCCATGGAACGCTTATTTGCCTTCTATCTATGCATTCTGACACTCCAACAATGTGTTTTGCTTCAATTTGACTCATTTGACAAAGGTGCGTATTCCTGGAGTGAATATGCAGTTCTACTCAAGAGTAAGCAACTAAGCGAAATAAAGCCATTGAACGCTTATTTGCCTTCTATCTATGCATTCTGACACTCCAACAATGTGTTTTGCTTCAATTTGACTCATTTGACAAAGGTGCGTATTCCTGGAGTGAATATGCAGTTCTACTCAAGAGTAAGCAACTAAGCGAAATAAAGCCATGGAACGCTTATTTGCCTTCTATCTATGCATTCTGACACTCCAACAATGTGTTTTGCTTCAATTTGACTCATTTGACAAATGTGCTTATTCCTGGAGTGAATATGCAGTTCTACTCAAGAGTAAGCAACTAAGCGAAATAAAGCCATGGAACGCTTATTTGCCTTCTATCTATGCATTCTGACACTCCAACAATGTGTTTTGCTTCAATTTGACTCATTTGACAAAGGTGCGTATTCCTGGAGTGAATATGCAGTTCTACTCAAGAGTAAGCAACTAAGCGAAATAAAGCCATGGAACGCTTATTTGCCTTCTATCTATGCATTCTGACACTCCAACAATGTGTTTTGCTTCAATTTGGGTCATTTCACAAAGGTGCTCATTTCTTGAGTGAATATGCAGTTCTACTCAAGAGTAAGCAACTAAGCGAAATAAAGCCATGGAACGCTTATTTGCCTTCTATCTATGCATTCTGACACTCCAACAATGTCTTTTGCTTCAATTTGACTCATTTGACAAAGGTGCGTATTCCTGGAGTGAATATGCAGTTCTACTCAAGAGTAAGCAACTAAGCGAAATAAAGCCATGGAACGCTTATTTGCCTTCTATCTATGCATTCTGACACTCCAACAATGTGTTTTGCTTCAATTTGACTCATTTGACAAAGGTGCGTATTCCTGGAGTGAATATGCAGTTCTACTCAAGAGTAAGCAACTAAGCGAAATAAAGCCATGGAACGCTTATTTGCCTTCTATCTATGCATTCTGACACTCCAACAATGTGTTTTGCTTCAATTTGACTCATTTGACAAATGTGCTCATTTCTTGAGTGAATATGCAGTTCTACTCAGGAGTAAGCAACTAAGCGAAATAAAGCCATGGAACGCTTATTTGCCTTCTATCTATGCATTCTGACACTCCAACAATGTGTTTTGCTTAAATTTGACTCATTTGACAAAGGTGCGTATTCCTGGAGTGAATATGCAGTTCTACTCAAGAGTAAGCAACTAAGCGAAATAAAGCCATGGAACGCTTATTTGCCTTCTATCTATGCATTCTGACACTCCAACAATGTGTTTTGCTTCAATTTGGGTCATTTCACAAAGGTGCTCATTTCTTGAGTGAATATGCAGTTCTACTCAAGAGTAAGCAACTAAGCGAAATAAAGCCATGGAACGCTTATTTGCCTTCTATCTATGCATTCTGACACTCCAACAATGTGTTTTGCTTCAATTTGACTCATTTGACAAATGTGCTCATTTCTTGAGTGAATATGCAGTTCTACTCAAGAGTAAGCAACTAAGCGAAATAAAGCCATGGAACCCTTATTTGCCTTCTATCAATGCATTCTGACACTCCAACAATGTTTTCTGCTTCAATTTGGCTCATTTTAAAAAGATGCTTATTTCTGGAGTGAATATGCAGTTCTATTCAAGAGTAAGCAACTAAGCGAAATAAAGCCATGGAACGCTGATTTGCCTTCTAACTATGCATTCTGACACTCCAACAATGTTTTCTGCTTCAATTTGGCTCATTTTAAAAAGATGCTTATTTCTGGAGTGAATATGCAGTTCTACTCAAGAGTAAGCAACTAAGCGAAATAAAGCCATGGAACGCTTATTTGCCTTCTATCTATGCATTCTGACACTCCAACAATGTGTTTTGCTTCAATTTGGGTCATTTCACAAAGGTGCTCATTTCTTGAGTGAATATGCAGTTCTACTCAAGAGTAAGCAACTAAGCGAAATAAAGCCATGGAACGCTTATTTGCCTTCTATCTATGCATTCTGACACTCCAACAATGTGTTTTGCTTCAATTTGACTCATTTGACAAAGGTGCGTATTCCTGGAGTGAATATGCAGTTCTACTCAAGAGTAAGCAACTAAGCGAAATAAAGCCATGGAACGCTTATTTGCCTTCTATCTATGCATTCTGACACTCCAACAATGTGTTTTGCTTCAATTTGACTCATTTGACAAAGGTGCGTATTCCTGGAGTGAATATGCAGTTCTACTCAAGAGTAAGCAACTAAGCGAAATAAAGCCATGGAACGCTTATTTGCCTTCTATCTATGCATTCTGACACTCCAACAATGTGTTTTGCTTCAATTTGGGTCATTTCACAAAGGTGCTCATTTCTTGAGTGAATATGCAGTTCTACTCAGGAGTAAGCAACTAAGCGAAATAAAGCCATGGAACGCTTATTTGCCTTCTATCTATGCATTCTGACACTCCAACAATGTGTTTTGCTTAAATTTGACTCATTTGACAAAGGTGCGTATTCCTGGAGTGAATATGCAGTTCTACTCAAGAGTAAGCAACTAAGCGAAATAAAGCCATGGAACGCTTATTTGCCTTCTATCTATGCATTCTGACACTCCAACAATGTGTTTTGCTTCAATTTGGGTCATTTCACAAAGGTGCTCATTTCTTGAGTGAATATGCAGTTCTACTCAAGAGTAAGCAACTAAGCGAAATAAAGCCATGGAACGCTTATTTGCCTTCTATCTATGCATTCTGACACTCCAACAATGTGTTTTGCTTCAATTTGACTCATTTGACAAAGGTGCGTATTCCTGGAGTGAATATGCAGTTCTACTCAAGAGTAAGCAACTAAGCGAAATAAAGCCATGGAACGCTTATTTGCCTTCTATCTATGCATTCTGACACTCCAACAATGTGTTTTGCTTCAATTTGACTCATTTGACAAAGGTGCGTATTCCTGGAGTGAATATGCAGTTCTACTCAAGAGTAAGCAACTAAGCGAAATAAAGCCATGGAACGCTTATTTGCCTTCTATCTATGCATTCTGACACTCCAACAATGTGTTTTGCTTCAATTTGGGTCATTTCACAAAGGTGCTCATTTCTTGAGTGAATATGCAGTTCTACTCAGGAGTAAGCAACTAAGCGAAATAAAGCCATGGAACGCTTATTTGCCTTCTATCTATGCATTCTGACACTCCAACAATGTGTTTTGCTTAAATTTGACTCATTTGACAAAGGTGCGTATTCCTGGAGTGAATATGCAGTTCTACTCAAGAGTAAGCAACTAAGCGAAATAAAGCCATGGAACGCTTATTTGCCTTCTATCTATGCATTCTGACACTCCAACAATGTGTTTTGCTTCAATTTGGGTCATTTCACAAAGGTGCTCATTTCTTGAGTGAATATGCAGTTCTACTCAAGAGTAAGCAACTAAGCGAAATAAAGCCATGGAACGCTTATTTGCCTTCTATCTATGCATTCTGACACTCCAACAATGTGTTTTGCTTCAATTTGACTCATTTGACAAAGGTGCGTATTCCTGGAGTGAATATGCAGTTCTACTCAAGAGTAAGCAACTAAGCGAAATAAAGCCATGGAACGCTTATTTGCCTTCTATCTATGCATTCTGACACTCCAACAATGTGTTTTGCTTCAATTTGACTCATTTGACAAAGGTGCGTATTCCTGGAGTGAATATGCAGTTCTACTCAAGAGTAAGCAACTAAGCGAAATAAAGCCATGGAACGCTTATTTGCCTTCTATCTATGCATTCTGACACTCCAACAATGTTTTCTGCTTCAATTTGGCTCATTTTAAAAAGATGCTTATTTCTGGAGTGAATATGCAGTTCTACTCAAGAGTAAGCAACTAAGCGAAATAAAGCCATGGAACGCTTATTTGCCTTCTAACTATGCATTCTGACACTCCAACAATGTTTTCTGCTTCAATTTGGCTCATTTTAAAAAGATGCTTATTTCTGGAGTGAATATGCAGTTCTACTCAAGAGTAAGCAACTAAGCGAAATAAAGCCATGGAACGCTTATTTGCCTTCTATCTATGCATTCTGACACTCCAACAATGTGTTTTGCTTCAATTTGACTCATTTGACAAAGGTGCGTATTCCTGGAGTGAATATGCAGTTCTACTCAAGAGTAAGCAACTAAGCGAAATAAAGCCATGGAACGTTTATTTGCCTTCTATCTATGCATTCTGACACTCCAACAATGTGTTTTGCTTCAATTTGACTCATTTGACAAATGTGCTTATTCCTGGAGTGAATATGCAGTTCTACACAAGAGTAAGCAACTAAGCGAAATAAAGCCATGGAACGCTTATTTGCCTTCTATCTATGCATTCTGACACTCCAACAATATTTTCTGCTTCAATTTGACTCATTTCACAAAGGTGCTCATTTCTTGAGTGAATATGCAGTTCTACTCAAGAGTAAGCAACTAAGCGAAATAATGCCATGGAACGCTTATTTGCCTTCTATCAATGCATTCTGAAACTCCAACAATGTTTTCTGCTTCAATTTGGCTCATTTTAAAAAGATGCTTATTTCTTGAGTGAATATGCAGTTCTACTCAAGAGTAAGCAACTAAGCGAAATAAAGCCATGGAACGCTTATTTGCCTTCTATCTATGCATTCTGACACTCCAACAATGTGTTTTGCTTCAATTTGACTCATTTGACAAAGGTGCGTATTCCTGGAGTGAATATGCAGTTCTACTCAAGAGTAAGCAACTAAGCGAAATAAAGCCATGGAACGCTTATTTGCCTTCTATCTATGCATTCTGACACTCCAACAATGTGTTTTGCTTCAATTTGACTCATTTGACAAATGTGCTCATTTCTTGAGTGAATATGCAGTTCTACTCAAGAGTAAGCAACTAAGCGAAATAAAGCCATGGAACGCTTATTTGCCTTCTATCTATGCATTCTGACACTCCAACAATGTTTTCTGCTTCAATTTGGCTCATTTTAAAAAGATGCTTATTTCTGGAGTGAATCTGCAGTTCTACTCAAGAGTAAGCAACTAAGCGAAATAAAGCCATGGAACGCTTATTTGCCTTCTAACTATGCATTCTGACACTCCAACAATGTTTTCTGCTTCAATTTGGCTCATTTTAAAAAGATGCTTATTTCTGAATATGCAGTTCTACTCAAGAGTAAGCAACTAAGCGAAATAAAGCCATGGAACGCTTATTTGCCTTCTATCTATGCATTCTGACACTCCAACAATGTGTTTTGCTTCAATTTGGGTCATTTCACAAAGGTGCTCATTTCTTGAGTGAATATGCAGTTCTACTCAAGAGTAAGCAACTAAGCGAAATAAAGCCATGGAACGCTTATTTGCCTTCTATCTATGCATTCTGACACTCCAACAATGTGTTTTGCTTCAATTTGACTCATTTGACAAAGGTACTTATTCCTGGAGTGAATATGCAGTTCTACTCAAGAGTAAGCAACTAAGCGAAATAAAGCCATGGAACGCTTATTTGCCTTCTAACTATGCATTCTGACACTCCAACAATGTTTTCTGTTTCAATTTGGCTCATTTTAAAAAGATGCTTAATTCTGGAGTGAATATGCAGTTCTACTCAAGAGGAAGCAACTAAGTGAAATAAAGCCATGGAACGCTTATTTGCCTTCTATCTATGCATTCTGACACTCCAACAATGTGTTTTGCTTCAATTTGACTCATTTGACAAAGGTGCGTATTCCTGGAGTGAATATGCAGTTCTACTCAAGAGTAAGCAACTAAGCGAAATAAAGCCATGGAACGCTTATTTGCCTTCTATCTATGCATTCTGACACTCCAACAATGTGTTTTGCTTCAATTTGACTCATTTGACAAAGGTACTTATTCCTGGAGTGAATATGCAGTTCTACTCAAGAGTAAGCAACTAAGCGAAATAAAGCCATGGAACGCTTATTCGCCTTCTATCTATGCATTCTGACACTCCAACAATGTGTTTTGCTTCAATTTGACTCATTTGACAAAGGTGCTTATTCCTGGAGTGAATATGCAGTTCTACTCAAGAGTAAGCAACTAAGCGAAATAAAGCCATGGAACGCTTATTTGCCTTCTATCTATGCATTCTGACACTCCAACAATGTGTTTTGCTTCAATTTGACTCATTTGACAAAGGTGCGTATTCCTGGAGTGAATATGCAGTTCTACTCAAGAGTAAGCAACTAAGCGAAATAAAGCCATGGAACGCTTATTTGCCTTCTATCTATGCATTCTGACACTCCAACAATGTGTTTTGCTTCAATTTGACTCATTTGAAAAATGTGCTCATTTCTTGAGTGAATATGCAGTTCTACTCAAGAGTAAGCAACTAAGCGAAATAAAGCCATGGAACGCTTATTTGCCTTCTATCTATGCATTCTGACACTCCAACAATGTTTTCTGCTTCAATTTGGCTCATTTTAAAAAGATGCTT
Source organism: Zootoca vivipara (assembly GCF_963506605.1). Taxonomy (NCBI): domain Eukaryota; kingdom Metazoa; phylum Chordata; class Lepidosauria; order Squamata; family Lacertidae; genus Zootoca; species Zootoca vivipara. The sequence continues at coordinate 13,312 of NW_026801986.1, read as the reverse complement.
ATTTCTGGAGTGAATATGCAGTTCTACTCAAGAGTAAGCAACTAAGCGAAATAAAGCCATGGAACGCTTATTTGCCTTCTAACTATGCATTCTGACACTCCAACAATGTTTTCTGCTTCAATTTGGCTCATTTTAAAAAGATGCTTATTTCTGGAGTGAATATGCAGTTCTACTCAAGAGTAAGCAACTAAGCGAAATAAAGCCATGGAACGCTTATTTGCCTTCTATCTATGCATTCTGACACTCCAACAATGTGTTTTGCTTCAATTTGACTCATTTGACAAAGGTGCGTATTCCTGGAGTGAATATGCAGTTCTACTCAAGAGTAAGCAACTAAGCGAAATAAAGCCATGGAACGTTTATTTGCCTTCTATCTATGCATTCTGACACTCCAACAATGTGTTTTGCTTCAATTTGACTCATTTGACAAATGTGCTTATTCCTGGAGTGAATATGCAGTTCTACACAAGAGTAAGCAACTAAGCGAAATAAAGCCATGGAACGCTTATTTGCCTTCTATCTATGCATTCTGACACTCCAACAATATTTTCTGCTTCAATTTGACTCATTTCACAAAGGTGCTCATTTCTTGAGTGAATATGCAGTTCTACTCAAGAGTAAGCAACTAAGCGAAATAATGCCATGGAACGCTTATTTGCCTTCTATCAATGCATTCTGAAACTCCAACAATGTTTTCTGCTTCAATTTGGCTCATTTTAAAAAGATGCTTATTTCTTGAGTGAATATGCAGTTCTACTCAAGAGTAAGCAACTAAGCGAAATAAAGCCATGGAACGCTTATTTGCCTTCTATCTATGCATTCTGACACTCCAACAATGTGTTTTGCTTCAATTTGACTCATTTGACAAAGGTGCGTATTCCTGGAGTGAATATGCAGTTCTACTCAAGAGTAAGCAACTAAGCGAAATAAAGCCATGGAACGCTTATTTGCCTTCTATCTATGCATTCTGACACTCCAACAATGTGTTTTGCTTCAATTTGACTCATTTGACAAATGTGCTCATTTCTTGAGTGAATATGCAGTTCTACTCAAGAGTAAGCAACTAAGCGAAATAAAGCCATGGAACGCTTATTTGCCTTCTATCTATGCATTCTGACACTCCAACAATGTTTTCTGCTTCAATTTGGCTCATTTTAAAAAGATGCTTATTTCTGGAGTGAATCTGCAGTTCTACTCAAGAGTAAGCAACTAAGCGAAATAAAGCCATGGAACGCTTATTTGCCTTCTAACTATGCATTCTGACACTCCAACAATGTTTTCTGCTTCAATTTGGCTCATTTTAAAAAGATGCTTATTTCTGAATATGCAGTTCTACTCAAGAGTAAGCAACTAAGCGAAATAAAGCCATGGAACGCTTATTTGCCTTCTATCTATGCATTCTGACACTCCAACAATGTGTTTTGCTTCAATTTGGGTCATTTCACAAAGGTGCTCATTTCTTGAGTGAATATGCAGTTCTACTCAAGAGTAAGCAACTAAGCGAAATAAAGCCATGGAACGCTTATTTGCCTTCTATCTATGCATTCTGACACTCCAACAATGTGTTTTGCTTCAATTTGACTCATTTGACAAAGGTACTTATTCCTGGAGTGAATATGCAGTTCTACTCAAGAGTAAGCAACTAAGCGAAATAAAGCCATGGAACGCTTATTTGCCTTCTAACTATGCATTCTGACACTCCAACAATGTTTTCTGTTTCAATTTGGCTCATTTTAAAAAGATGCTTAATTCTGGAGTGAATATGCAGTTCTACTCAAGAGGAAGCAACTAAGTGAAATAAAGCCATGGAACGCTTATTTGCCTTCTATCTATGCATTCTGACACTCCAACAATGTGTTTTGCTTCAATTTGACTCATTTGACAAAGGTGCGTATTCCTGGAGTGAATATGCAGTTCTACTCAAGAGTAAGCAACTAAGCGAAATAAAGCCATGGAACGCTTATTTGCCTTCTATCTATGCATTCTGACACTCCAACAATGTGTTTTGCTTCAATTTGACTCATTTGACAAAGGTACTTATTCCTGGAGTGAATATGCAGTTCTACTCAAGAGTAAGCAACTAAGCGAAATAAAGCCATGGAACGCTTATTCGCCTTCTATCTATGCATTCTGACACTCCAACAATGTGTTTTGCTTCAATTTGACTCATTTGACAAAGGTGCTTATTCCTGGAGTGAATATGCAGTTCTACTCAAGAGTAAGCAACTAAGCGAAATAAAGCCATGGAACGCTTATTTGCCTTCTATCTATGCATTCTGACACTCCAACAATGTGTTTTGCTTCAATTTGACTCATTTGACAAATGTGCTTATTCCTGGAGTGAATATGCAGTTCTACTCAAGAGTAAGCAACTAAGCGAAATAAAGCCATGGAACGCTTATTTGCCTTCTATCTATGCATTCTGACACTCCAACAATGTGTTTTGCTTCAATTTGACTCATTTGACAAAGGTGCTTATTCCTGGAGTGAATATGGAGTTCTACTCAAGAGTAAGCAACTAAGCGAAATAAAGCCATGGAACGCTTATTTGCCTTCTATCTATGCATTCTGACACTCCAACAATGTGTTTTGCTTCAATTTGACTCATTTGACAAAGGTGCGTATTCCTGGAGTGAATATGCAGTTCTACTCAGGAGTAAGCAACTAAGCGAAATAAAGCCATGGAACGCTTATTTGCCTTCTATCTATGCATTCTGACACTCCAACAATGTGTTTTGCTTCAATTTGACTCATTTGACAAAGGTGCGTATTCCTGGAGTGAATATGCAGTTCTACTCAAGAGTAAGCAACTAAGCGAAATAAAGCCATGGAACGCTTATTTGCCTTCTATCTATGCATTCTGACACTCCAACAATGTGTTTTGCTTCAATTTGGGTCATTTCACAAAGGTGCTCATTTCTTGAGTGAATATGCAGTTCTACTCAAGAGTAAGCAACTAAGCGAAATAAAGCCATGGAACGCTTATTTGCCTTCTATCTATGCATTCTGACACTCCAACAATGTGTTTTGCTTCAATTTGACTCATTTGACAAAGGTGCGTATTCCTGGAGTGAATATGCAGTTCTACTCGAGAGTAAGCAACTAAGCGAAATAAAGCCATGGAACGCTTATTTGCCTTCTATCTATGCATTCTGACACTCCAACAATGTGTTTTGCTTCAATTTGACTCATTTGACAAAGGTGCGTATTCCTGGAGTGAATATGCAGTTCTACTCAAGAGTAAGCAACTAAGCGAAATAAAGCCATGGAACGCTTATTTGCCTTCTATCTATGCATTCTGACACTCCAACAATGTGTTTTGCTTCAATTTGACTCATTTGAAAAATGTGCTCATTTCTTGAGTGAATATGCAGTTCTACTCAAGAGTAAGCAACTAAGCGAAATAAAGCCATGGAACGTTTATTTGCCTTCTATCTATGCATTCTGACACTCCAACAATGTTTTCTGCTTCAATTTGGCTCATTTTAAAAAGATGCTTATTTCTGGAGTGAATATGCAGTTCTACTCAAGAGTAAGCAACTAAGCGAAATAAAGCCATGGAACGCTTATTTGCCTTCTAACTATGCATTCTGACACTCCAACAATGTTTTCTGCTTCAATTTGGCTCATTTTAAAAAGATGCTTATTTCTGGAGTGAATATGCAGTTCTACTCAAGAGTAAGCAACTAAGCGAAATAAAGCCATGGAACGCTTATTTGCCTTCTATCTATGCATTCTGACACTCCAACAATGTGTTTTGCTTCAATTTGACTCATTTGACAAAGGTGCGTATTCCTGGAGTGAATATGCAGTTCTACTCAAGAGTAAGCAACTAAGCGAAATAAAGCCATGGAACGTTTATTTGCCTTCTATCTATGCATTCTGACACTCCAACAATGTGTTTTGCTTCAATTTGACTCATTTGACAAATGTGCTTATTCCTGGAGTGAATATGCAGTTCTACACAAGAGTAAGCAACTAAGCGAAATAAAGCCATGGAACGCTTATTTGCCTTCTATCTATGCATTCTGACACTCCAACAATATTTTCTGCTTCAATTTGACTCATTTCACAAAGGTGCTCATTTCTTGAGTGAATATGCAGTTCTACTCAAGAGTAAGCAACTAAGCGAAATAATGCCATGGAACGCTTATTTGCCTTCTATCAATGCATTCTGAAACTCCAACAATGTTTTCTGCTTCAATTTGGCTCATTTTAAAAAGATGCTTATTTCTTGAGTGAATATGCAGTTCTACTCAAGAGTAAGCAACTAAGCGAAATAAAGCCATGGAACGCTTATTTGCCTTCTATCTATGCATTCTGACACTCCAACAATGTGTTTTGCTTCAATTTGACTCATTTGACAAAGGTGCGTATTCCTGGAGTGAATATGCAGTTCTACTCAAGAGTAAGCAACTAAGCGAAATAAAGCCATGGAACGCTTATTTGCCTTCTATCTATGCATTCTGACACTCCAACAATGTGTTTTGCTTCAATTTGACTCATTTGACAAATGTGCTCATTTCTTGAGTGAATATGCAGTTCTACTCAAGAGTAAGCAACTAAGCGAAATAAAGCCATGGAACGCTTATTTGCCTTCTATCTATGCATTCTGACACTCCAACAATGTTTTCTGCTTCAATTTGGCTCATTTTAAAAAGATGCTTATTTCTGGAGTGAATCTGCAGTTCTACTCAAGAGTAAGCAACTAAGCGAAATAAAGCCATGGAACGCTTATTTGCCTTCTAACTATGCATTCTGACACTCCAACAATGTTTTCTGCTTCAATTTGGCTCATTTTAAAAAGATGCTTATTTCTGAATATGCAGTTCTACTCAAGAGTAAGCAACTAAGCGAAATAAAGCCATGGAACGCTTATTTGCCTTCTATCTATGCATTCTGACACTCCAACAATGTGTTTTGCTTCAATTTGGGTCATTTCACAAAGGTGCTCATTTCTTGAGTGAATATGCAGTTCTACTCAAGAGTAAGCAACTAAGCGAAATAAAGCCATGGAACGCTTATTTGCCTTCTATCTATGCATTCTGACACTCCAACAATGTGTTTTGCTTCAATTTGACTCATTTGACAAAGGTACTTATTCCTGGAGTGAATATGCAGTTCTACTCAAGAGTAAGCAACTAAGCGAAATAAAGCCATGGAACGCTTATTTGCCTTCTAACTATGCATTCTGACACTCCAACAATGTTTTCTGTTTCAATTTGGCTCATTTTAAAAAGATGCTTAATTCTGGAGTGAATATGCAGTTCTACTCAAGAGGAAGCAACTAAGTGAAATAAAGCCATGGAACGCTTATTTGCCTTCTATCTATGCATTCTGACACTCCAACAATGTGTTTTGCTTCAATTTGACTCATTTGACAAAGGTGCGTATTCCTGGAGTGAATATGCAGTTCTACTCAAGAGTAAGCAACTAAGCGAAATAAAGCCATGGAACGCTTATTTGCCTTCTATCTATGCATTCTGACACTCCAACAATGTGTTTTGCTTCAATTTGACTCATTTGACAAAGGTACTTATTCCTGGAGTGAATATGCAGTTCTACTCAAGAGTAAGCAACTAAGCGAAATAAAGCCATGGAACGCTTATTCGCCTTCTATCTATGCATTCTGACACTCCAACAATGTGTTTTGCTTCAATTTGACTCATTTGACAAAGGTGCTTATTCCTGGAGTGAATATGCAGTTCTACTCAAGAGTAAGCAACTAAGCGAAATAAAGCCATGGAACGCTTATTTGCCTTCTATCTATGCATTCTGACACTCCAACAATGTGTTTTGCTTCAATTTGACTCATTTGACAAATGTGCTTATTCCTGGAGTGAATATGCAGTTCTACTCAAGAGTAAGCAACTAAGCGAAATAAAGCCATGGAACGCTTATTTGCCTTCTATCTATGCATTCTGACACTCCAACAATGTGTTTTGCTTCAATTTGACTCATTTGACAAAGGTGCTTATTCCTGGAGTGAATATGGAGTTCTACTCAAGAGTAAGCAACTAAGCGAAATAAAGCCATGGAACGCTTATTTGCCTTCTATCTATGCATTCTGACACTCCAACAATGTGTTTTGCTTCAATTTGACTCATTTGACAAAGGTGCGTATTCCTGGAGTGAATATGCAGTTCTACTCAAGAGTAAGCAACTAAGCGAAATAAAGCCATGGAACGCTTATTTGCCTTCTATCTATGCATTCTGACACTCCAACAATGTTTTCTGCTTCAATTTGGCTCATTTTAAAAAGATGCTTATTTCTGGAGTGAATATGCAGTTCTACTCAAGAGTAAGCAACTAAGCGAAATAAAGCCATGGAACGCTTATTTGCCTTCTAACTATGCATTCTGACACTCCAACAATGTTTTCTGCTTCAATTTGGCTCATTTTAAAAAGATGCTTATTTCTGGAGTGAATATGCAGTTCTACTCAAGAGTAAGCAACTAAGCGAAATAAAGCCATGGAACGCTTATTTGCCTTCTATCTATGCATTCTGACACTCCAACAATGTGTTTTGCTTCAATTTGACTCATTTGACAAAGGTGCGTATTCCTGGAGTGAATATGCAGGTCTACTCAAGAGTAAGCAACTAAGCGAAATAAAGCCATGGAACGCTTATTTGCCTTCTATCTATGCATTCTGACACTCCAACAATGTGTTTTGCTTCAATTTGGGTCATTTCACAAAGGTGCGTATTCCTGGAGTGAATATGCAGTTCTACTCAAGAGTAAGCAACTAAGCGAAATAAAGCCATGGAACGCTTATTTGCCTTCTATCTATGCATTCTGACACTCCAACAATGTGTTTTGCTTCAATTTGACTCATTTGACAAAGGTGCGTATTCCTGGAGTGAATATGCAGTTCTACTCAAGAGTAAGCAACTAAGCGAAATAAAGCCATGGAACGCTTATTTGCCTTCTATCTATGCATTCTGACACTCCAACAATGTGTTTTGCTTCAATTTGACTCATTTGACAAAGGTGCTTATTCCTGGAGTGAATATGCAGTTCTACTCAAGAGTAAGCAACTAAGCGAAATAAAGCCATGGAACGCTTATTTGCCTTCTATCTATGCATTCTGACACTCCAACAATGTGTTTTGCTTCAATTTGACTCATTTGACAAAGGTGCGTATTCCTGGAGTGAATATGCAGTTCTACTCAAGAGTAAGCAACTAAGCGAAATAAAGCCATGGAACGCTTATTTGCCTTCTATCTATGCATTCTGACACTCCAACAATGTGTTTTGCTTCAATTTGGGTCATTTCACAAAGGTGCGAATTCCTGGAGTGAATATGCAGTTCTACTCAAGAGTAAGCAACTAAGCGAAATAAAGCCATGGAACGCTTATTTGCCTTCTATCTATGCATTCTGACACTCCAACAATGTGTTTTGCTTCAATTTGACTCATTTGACAAATGTGCTCATTTCTTGAGTGAATATGCAGTTCTACTCAAGAGTAAGCAACTAAGCGAAATAAAGCCATGGAACGCTTATTTGCCTTCTATCTATGCATTCTGACACTCCAACAATGTTTTCTGCTTCAATTTGGCTCATTTTAAAAAGATGCTTATTTCTGGAGTGAATATGCAGTTCTACTCAAGAGTAAGCAACTAAGCGAAATAAAGCCATGGAACGCTTATTTGCCTTCTAACTATGCATTCTGACACTCCAACAATGTTTTCTGCTTCAATTTGGCTCATTTTAAAAAGATGCTTATTTCTGGAGTGAATATGCAGTTCTACTCAAGAGTAAGCAACTAAGCGAAATAAAGCCATGGAACGCTTATTTGCCTTCTATCTATGCATTCTGACACTCCAACAATGTGTTTTGCTTCAATTTGACTCATTTGACAAAGGTGCGTATTCCTGGAGTGAATATGCAGGTCTACTCAAGAGTAAGCAACTAAGCGAAATAAAGCCATGGAACGCTTATTTGCCTTCTATCTATGCATTCTGACACTCCAACAATGTGTTTTGCTTCAATTTGGGTCATTTCACAAAGGTGCTCATTTCTTGAGTGAATATGCAGTTCTACTCAAGAGTAAGCAACTAAGCGAAATAAAGCCATGGAACGCTTATTTGCCTTCTATCTATGCATTCTGACACTCCAACAATGTGTTTTGCTTCAATTTGACTCATTTGACAAAGGTGCGTATTCCTGGAGTGAATATGCAGTTCTACTCAAGAGTAAGCAACTAAGCGAAATAAAGCCATGGAACGCTTATTTGCCTTCTATCTATGCATTCTGACACTCCAACAATGTGTTTTGCTTCAATTTGACTCATTTGACAAATGTGCTCATTTCTTGAGTGAATATGCAGTTCTACTCAAGAGTAAGCAACTAAGCGAAATAAAGCCATGGAACGCTTATTTGCCTTCTATCTATGCATTCTGACACTCCAACAATGTTTTCTGCTTCAATTTGGCTCATTTTAAAAAGATGCTTATTTCTGGAGTGAATATGCAGTTCTACTCAAGAGTAAGCAACTAAGCGAAATAAAGCCATGGAACGCTTATTTGCCTTCTATCTATGCATTCTGACACTCCAACAATGTGTTTTGCTTCAATTTGGGTCATTTCACAAAGGTGCTCATTTCTTGAGTGAATATGCAGTTCTACTCAAGAGTAAGCAACTAAGCGAAATAAAGCCATGGAACGCTTATTTGCCTTCTATCTATGCATTCTGACACTCCAACAATGTGTTTTGCTTCAATTTGACTCATTTGACAAATGTGCTCATTTCTTGAGTGAATATGCAGTTCTACTCAAGAGTAAGCAACTAAGCGAAATAAAGCCATGGAACGCTTATTTGCCTTCTATCTATGCATTCTGACACTCCAACAATGTTTTCTGCTTCAATTTGGCTCATTTTAAAAAGATGCTTATTTCTGGAGTGAATATGCAGTTCTACTCAAGAGTAAGCAACTAAGCGAAATAAAGCCATGGAACGCTTATTTGCCTTCTAACTATGCATTCTGACACTCCAACAATGTTTTCTGCTTCAATTTGGCTCATTTTAAAAAGATGCTTATTTCTGGAGTGAATATGCAGTTCTACTCAAGAGTAAGCAACTAAGCGAAATAAAGCCATGGAACGCTTATTTGCCTTCTATCTATGCATTCTGACACTCCAACAATGTGTTTTGCTTCAATTTGACTCATTTGACAAAGGTGCGTATTCCTGGAGTGAATATGCAGTTCTACTCAAGAGTAAGCAACTAAGCGAAATAAAGCCATGGAACGCTTATTTGCCTTCTATCTATGCATTCTGACACTCCAACAATGTGTTTTGCTTCAATTTGGGTCATTTCACAAAGGTGCTCATTTCTTGAGTGAATATGCAGTTCTACTCAAGAGTAAGCAACTAAGCGAAATAAAGCCATGGAACGCTTATTTGCCTTCTATCTATGCATTCTGACACTCCAACAATGTGTTTTGCTTCAATTTGACTCATTTGACAAAGGTCCGTATTCCTGGAGTGAATATGCAGTTCTACTCAAGAGTAAGCAACTAAGCGAAATAAAGCCATGGAACGCTTATTTGCCTTCTATCTATGCATTCTGACACTCCAACAATGTGTTTTGCTTCAATTTGACTCATTTGACAAATGTGCTTATTCCTGGAGTGAATATGCAGTTCTACTCAAGAGTAAGCAACTAAGCGAAATAAAGCCATGGAACGCTTATTTGCCTTCTATCTATGCATTCTGACACTCCAACAATGTGTTTTGCTTCAATTTGACTCATTTGACAAATGTGCTCATTTCTTGAGTGAATATGCAGTTCTACTCAAGAGTAAGCAACTAAGCGAAATAAAGCCATGGAACCCTTATTTGCCTTCTATCAATGCATTCTGACACTCCAACAATGTTTTCTGCTTCAATTTGGCTCATTTTAAAAAGATGCTTATTTCTGGAGTGAATATGCAGTTCTATTCAAGAGTAAGCAACTAAGCGAAATAAAGCCATGGAACGCTGATTTGCCTTCTAACTATGCATTCTGACACTCCAACAATGTTTTCTGCTTCAATTTGGCTCATTTTAAAAAGATGCTTATTTCTGGAGTGAATATGCAGTTCTACTCAAGAGGAAGCAACTAAGTGAAATAAAGCCATGGAACGCTTATTTGCCTTCTATCTATGCATTCTGACACTCCAACAATGTGTTTTGCTTCAATTTGACTCATTTGACAAAGGTGCGTATTCCTGGAGTGAATATGCAGTTCTACTCAAGAGTAAGCAACTAAGCGAAATAAAGCCATGGAACGCTTATTTGCCTTCTATCTATGCATTCTGACACTCCAACAATGTGTTTTGCTTCAATTTGACTCATTTGACAAAGGTACTTATTCCTGGAGTGAATATGCAGTTCTACTCAAGACTAAGCAACTAAGCGAAATAAAGCCATGGAACGCTTATTCGCCTTCTATCTATGCATTCTGACACTCCAACAATGTGTTTTGCTTCAATTTCACTCATTTGACAAAGGTGCGTATTCCTGGAGTGAATATGCAGTTCTACTCAAGAGTAAGCAACTAAGCGAAATAAAGCCATGGAACGCTTATTTGCCTTCTATCTATGCATTCTGACACTCCAACAATGTGTTTTGCTTCAATTTGACTCATTTGACTAATGTGCTCATTTCTTGAGTGAATATGCAGTTCTACTCAAGAGTAAGCAACTAAGCGAAATAAAGCCATGGAACGCTTATTTGCCTTCTATCTATGCATTCTGACACTCCAACAATGTGTTTTGCTTCAATTTGACTCATTTGACAAAGGTGCGTATTCCTGGAGTGAATATGCAGTTCTACTCAAGAGTAAGCAACTAAGCGAAATAAAGCCATGGAACGCTTATTTGCCTTCTATCTATGCATTCTGACACTCCAACAATGTGTTTTGCTTCAATTTGGGTCATTTCACAAAGGTGCTCATTTCTTGAGTGAATATGCAGTTCTACTCAAGAGTAAGCAACTAAGCGAAATAAAGCCATGGAACGCTTATTTGCCTTCTATCTATGCATTCTGACACTCCAACAATGTGTTTTGCTTCAATTTGACTCATTTGACAAAGGTGCGTATTCCTGGAGTGAATATGCAGTTCTACTCAAGAGTAAGCAACTAAGCGAAATAAAGCCATGGAACGCTTATTTGCCTTCTATCTATGCATTCTGACACTCCAACAATGTGTTTTGCTTCAATTTGACTCATTTGACAAAGGTGCGTATTCCTGGAGTGAATATGCAGTTCTACTCAAGAGTAAGCAACTAAGCGAAATAAAGCCATGGAACGCTTATTTGCCTTCTATCTATGCATTCTGACACTCCAACAATGTGTTTTGCTTCAATTTGACTCATTTGACAAATGTGCTCATTTCTTGAGTGAATATGCAGTTCTACTCAAGAGTAAGCAACTAAGCGAAATAAAGCCATGGAACGCTTATTTGCCTTCTATCTATGCATTCTGACACTCCAACAATGTTTTCTGCTTCAATTTGGCTCATTTTAAAAAGATGCTTATTTCTGGAGTGAATATGCAGTTCTACTCAAGAGTAAGCAACTAAGCGAAATAAAGCCATGGAACGCTTATTTGCCTTCTAACTATGCATTCTGACACTCCAACAATGTTTTCTGCTTCAATTTGGCTCATTTTAAAAAGATGCTTATTTCTGGAGTGAATATGCAGTTCTACTCAAGAGTAAGCAACTAAGCGAAATAAAGCCATGGAACGCTTATTTGCCTTCTATCTATGCATTCTGACACTCCAACAATGTGTTTTGCTTCAATTTGACTCATTTGACAAAGGTGCGTATTCCTGGAGTGAATATGCAGTTCTACTCAAGAGTAAGCAACTAAGCGAAATAAAGCCATGGAACGCTTATTTGCCTTCTATCTATGCATTCTGACACTCCAACAATGTGTTTTGCTTCAATTTGACTCACTTGACAAATGTGCTTATTCCTGGAGTGAATATGCAGTTCTACTCAAGAGTAAGCAACTAAGCGAAATAAAGCCATGGAACGCTTATTTGCCTTCTATCTATGCATTCTGACAGTCCAACAATATTTTCTGCTTCAATTTGACTCATTTCACAAAGGTGCTCATTTCTTGAGTGAATATGCAGTTCTACTCAAGAGTAAGCAACTAAGCGAAATAATGCCATGGAACGCTTATTTGCCTTCTATCAATGCATTCTGAAACTCCAACAATGTTTTCTGCTTCAATTTGGCTCATTTTAAAAAGATGCTTATTTCTGGAGTGAATATGCAGTTCTACTCAAGAGTAAGCAACTAAGCGAAATAAAGCCATGGAACGCTTATTTGCCTTCTAACTATGCATTCTGACACTCCAACAATGTTTTCTGCTTCAATTTGGCTCATTTTAAAAAGATGCTTATTTCTGGAGTGAATATGCAGTTCTACTCAAGAGTAAGCAACTAAGCGAAATAAAGCCATGGAACGCTTATTTGCCTTCTATCTATGCATTCTGACACTCCAACAATGTGTTTTGCTTCAATTTGACTCATTTGACAAAGGTGCGTATTCCTGGAGTGAATATGCAGTTCTACTCAAGAGTAAGCAACTAAGCGAAATAAAGCCATGGAACGCTTATTTGCCTTCTATCTATGCATTCTGACACTCCAACAATGTGTTTTGCTTCAATTTGACTCATTTGACAAAGGTGCGTATTCCTGGAGTGAATATGCAGTTCTACTCAAGAGTAAGCAACTAAGCGAAATAAAGCCATGGAACGCTTATTTGCCTTCTATCTATGCATTCTGACACTCCAACAATGTGTTTTGCTTCAATTTGACTCATTTGACAAATGTGCTCATTTCTTGAGTGAATATGCAGTTCTACTCAAGAGTAAGCAACTAAGCGAAATAAAGCCATGGAACGCTTATTTGCCTTCTATCTATGCATTCTGACACTCCAACAATGTTTTCTGCTTCAATTTGGCTCATTTTAAAAAGATGCTTATTTCTGGAGTGAATATGCAGTTCTACTCAAGAGTAAGCAACTAAGCGAAATAAAGCCATGGAACGCTTATTTGCCTTCTAACTATGCATTCTGACACTCCAACAATGTTTTCTGCTTCAATTTGGCTCATTTTAAAAAGATGCTTATTTCTGGAGTGAATATGCAGTTCTACTCAAGAGTAAGCAACTAAGCGAAATAAAAGCCATGGAACGCTTATTTGCCTTCTATCTATGCATTCTGACACTCCAACAATGTGTTTTGCTTCAATTTGACTCATTTGACAAAGGTGCGTATTCCTGGAGTGAATATGCAGTTCTACTCAAGAGT